>NC_092321.1:24621666-24924696 GCF_036785885.1 Coffea arabica
TATCTTCTTCCGTCGAATTAGATTCTTCAGAAAAATTAGGTTCTTCAGCATAGGTAGAAATATATGGAACTGATTCATCATGGAATTCATGTAGCATAGATGAAAGAGGATTATCATAGACCTTTGTAGCTTCATTTGCTTTAATTTCCTGTTCAAGAGAGAAAACAGGATTAGTATGCACATTGTACATTAATGAAGATGGTGGTTCTTGTGCAATCTGTTTGTCTTTCCTTTTTCTTTCTTCTTCAGCCTGCTTTTGTTCTTTTTCAGTAAGCTTTCTTGCTTTCTCAGCATCCTTTTGAATTTGTTTATTTCTGCGATATTCTCGTAAAACTTCACCAATATCAAAAGGTTTTGAAACTTGTGGCTATTGATCTGGAAAGAAAACAGAAGGGGATGGTGTTGTCATACTACCAAAGTAGAAAGGTGTGGGCCAATTTCTGATAGGCATTGCCCCAAAGGCTAGACTTACCTTGGGAGGAGGTGTTGCTGGTCCTAAATCAAATTTAGGAACTTCTCCTGTAGTACGTAAAACATGAAGCTGATTTCGAATAAATTTAGTTTCCTTTTCTTTATTCAAAATAAACTCAGCTAATGAAGATGAACTGGTAGGCATAATATATTTAAGATCTTCAAGTCTTTTTTCAAAAACATTAATCATATGAGATACTTGAGAGTTTTGAGTTCTAACAGTAGTATCAATATGATCAACCTTACCTTTTACCTCAGTTACATCTTTGTGAATGGATGTAAGAGCAGAATTTTGAACAAGAGAATTTTCAATCTGCCAATTAAGAACATCTTCTATGGGGTTTGGTCTAACAGTTTCTCCACTTGGAAGAATTGTAGGAGCACAATTTTGGATTTTTGGGGTATGCCTGGCACTATTTTTGTTGAAGGTTTCTAGTTTGTGAAAATCTTCTTCCCTAAACATAAAACATTCTTGGATTTGAGGAGTATGGACTAGGATCAATGGTTCAGATTTGCAAAAAGGTTTTGGTTTCCATTGTGTTTTGGACTGTTTGGCCTCTTTTTCCAAAATATCAAGGCATTCCTGGTAATAAGGATGAAGATCCTTTTTTGAAGGAGGTGAAGATTTTGTGAATGATTTTGTAATCCAATCTGAAGAAATTTGATAACCATTAAATTTACTTCTCTCAGATACAAAAGTATCTGTATTTGGATCTTGAGGATCAAGATCTGGTTTACAAGGTCTAGGCTCCATTGGTTCTGGGTCAACAAATTTTGGTTTTCTTCGTTTCTTTGGGCAATCAGATAGATCTGATGCATCACAACCAAGAATTTTTGCAAGTTGACATTCTTCACAGACGGTACAAACATCAAAAAAGATGTGACCAGATATAGGATCTTGGAACCAATAAACCGGAAGTTCTTTTTGATCAAAATATTGAATGATGTCCTGACTTCTATGAACCTGTTGAAGATTTTGTGGATGATCTTCATGTATTCCCCATTGTTTTTCATATTCTGTTGGATAAGACATAGGTACCTGTGCAATCATAATAGAAGGGTGAGATTTTGAAGACAGAGGCTTCAAATGAGAATGATCAAATGAAATAGAAGTTCTCCCTTCTGAAGTTTGAGATATTCTTGAGTTTGAGGACTCAAGAGGCTCATTTGCTTGAGTATGCAAATTTTCATAATCAGTAATCCAACTATTTGGTAATAATTAAATTAATTCTGATTTTGAAATTTGCCTTGGTAGAAGAGTACATGAGACACTGTTCTTTTCATCCACCCGGACAAGAAGGGCATTTTCACCACCTGGAATCGTGAGATCCAGTGCATGATTCTGGACACGATAGACCATCTGGTAGTGAAGAGTAGCAACTATGGCATCTGCGACTTGTTCTACTCCTATGATTTGTACCTGCACTTTAAGAGCATCTAGCAGATGTGGATCTGCTAAGGACATATTAAAATTAGGAAAGAGAGTAACAAAAACAGTTCCAGCATTAAGAGTTGTTTCTGTTGTTGCTATACAAGCATGCTGGTATTGTTTGAATCTTGTGTCAAGTAGTGCTACTCGAGCAACTACTGGAAGTCCTTTCCTTCCATGGAATGATAGGGAAATCCTGATTGCTCCAAAGTGTATATGGGTATATCCTTGTTCCTTCCATTGCATAGGAAAATCGGTTGGAATATGCAAAGTTATGAATTGTTCTTTTCTGGTGGCAGGAATTGGGTGCTGATCAACTTTTGATGCCTGAATATATTATTTAACTCCTTTGGGATGAGATCTTATTAATGATTTTATTACACGAGTAGGAGAAAAAGATTGTTTACGAAAAGCACTATATGGATTTATTACTGGAATAGAGGTAGGATTAACCACCTTTGGCTCAATAGAAACTTCATACAAATAATCTAGCTTATTACTATTTACTGTTTTTATTTCTAAACCACTAGCAGTAGTGATAGTAGAGGAATTAGAAGAAGAAGCCATAAATTAAACACGACTAATACTCAAATCTTTATTAATAACAACTTTCATTTTTTTATCTTTTTGTACACGCTCCGTAGTACAAAGAATAGAAAAATGATGATACTATAAATCTATTTTAATTTGTCTGCTAACAATACTGTATGACCAAGGATTAAGAAACTCTGAAAAACGTACAATATCTTGCTGGTAACCTACAATTTTTTCAAGACACTGCTCTCTATTCAAATCTTCATACTTATCATATATATGACCATGACCAATAATATCACGAATATGTTCATACCATGCATCATAATTATCATAATGATGTAAAACCCATGTATTCAGCTCATTATGTTGTTGAACAATTTGATGAGGAAAATCAGGGAAATGGTTCATGTAGAAATAAGATAACAAAAATAACTTTTAAAAAGAGTTTTTACCAGGGTTGGCTCTGATAAAAAGAGAGGCTGTTGTGTTCGGGAATACCTTCAGAAAGGTGTAGGCCAATTTCTGATAGGCGTTGCCCCAAAGGCTAGACTTACCTTGGGAGGAGGTGTTGCTGGTCCTAAATCAAATTTAGGAACTTCTCCTGTAGTACGTAAAACATGAAGCTGATTTCGAATAAATTTAGTTTCCTTTTCTTTATTCAAAATAAACTCAGCTAATGAAGATGAACTGGTAGGCATAATATATTTAAGATCTTCAAGTCTTTTTTCAAAACATTAATCATATGAGACACTTGAGAGTTTTGAGTTCTAACAGTAGTATCAATATGATCAACCTTACCTTTTACCTCAGTTACATCTTTGTGAATGGATATAAGAGCAGAATTTTGAACAAGAGAATTTTCAGTCTGCCAATTAAGAACATCTTCTATGGGGTTTGGTCTAACAGTTTCTCCACTTGGAAGAACTGTAGGAGCACAATTTGGATTTTTGGGGTATGTCTGGCACTATTTTTGTTGAAGGTTTCTAGTTTGGGAAAATCTTCTTCCCTAAACATAAAACATTCTTGGATTTGAGGAGTATGGACTAGGATCAATGGTTCAGATTTGCAAAAAAGGTTTTAGTTTCCATTGTGTTTTTGTGGAAATGATCCATGGATGCCATCTAGAATTGTCAGTTTCAATGGAGATAATTTTGCAGCACCTACAAGTATCTCATCTACTATTGGCTCAAGATTTGTCTCCAAGGACCAAATTGGAAATGACGATAATAGTAGAAGCAAAGAACTAGATAACCAACAGCACAAGGAGTGTGCACTGGACTTGTCTCTCAAGCTCAAATAACGACCAAATATCGTGGTTTCCTTTGATTTTGATTTGCACGTGCTCCTGAATCTAAAAATGTATTTTTTTTATTTTTGAATGTCCATATTTCAGTTGACGTTGAGCTTTTTTCACCTTATGTATTGTTTACTTCAATCTCATTTTAAATGCTAGATAGAGTTGCCCTTTTTTTGGTTGCTTCCCATTTATTTTTGTTTGTAGTACAATTCATTAATTGTTTTCATTCATTTCATGTCTTTTTGACATATCTTTACCTTTTTTTCTCCTTTACTTAATTTTGAATTATTTAATCATGATGAAAAACACAAAAAATATTTTGAAATCTAGCCTGGACCGATTGAACCATCGGCTAGGCAGCTTTTGTATTTGGTAGGCCTTAAAAAATCGATTAGGGTAAAATTCAATCAATATTGTATCAAACCGAAAAAAATTGTTTAGTTCAACCATTGAACTGTTGAATTAAAAATGGTTTTGAGTGAACCAACCACTCATTACCAACTTTAATTCAGCCAAAAACATTAAATTTAGTCAATTAATCACATTAAATTACATTCTGAATTTTTAAAAAATCTATGATCATTTTAGGAATCCATTCTCTAAATAATGATATTAGTTTATATTTTAAATATTTGAAAATTTTATGATTCTAGGGTCCAAAACACTTATTTCACCATCTCATGATGAATTGATTTGGAATGTCTAATACACAGGGATTATTGTAAATCTCCTCCAGATTTAAACATTACAAATTTTTTCTCTTTTCTTTTTTCTCTTTAAAGAATCAACAGTGGCTCTCTACTTACCCCCTTGATGACTCAAGTTACCTATGGTTACATGTGAAGCATATATATATGGATTGACAATGTTAAAAAAAAAATTAAAGTAGAGGAGGCAAGTGATATTTTTTAAAGTTTTAGAGTGCTAAGTGATATTTTTTTTACCTCAATGGAGGTTTTTGAAATTATCCCTATTAAATATGCTATTGTTTGGTCTACGTTCCTCATCACCATTACACTTGCCATGGCAGAAAAAATCAATCATACGAATGTTTAGTCTAAAAAGTCATGATTTTAAGAGCTATATATATATACACACACATATATATAGCTCATTTTGAGAGACAGAGAGAGAGAGAGAGAGAGTAGAATTTCATTCAAATTTTCCCTTTTCTAACAATCTCTTAATCATCATAACACACTAATTGTATCTCTCAACTTTAGTAAACATGGTCACTATAATTTTGTTTTAAGGAAATACAAAATTTGATAACAAGGTCAGGATACAATTTAATTATTTTTGTGTTATGAGTTTGGACAAGAAATATTAAAATATTTAAAATTATAAATAATTGACAGTATTCGTAAAAATAATTTGAAATATTTTACTATGACAAAAATAACCTTCCAGCTTAAGCTTTCCTCCGAGCATACGAACAAAAATTTAGCAAGAATGCTTGCTTAATCGCCCAAATATATTTGTACGAACAAATCTAATGGTATGACTTTACCAAGAGCAAAATGTAATAGGTGGAGTGTTTTCGACATGACCTAGAGCCTTGCGGACAAAATTAGATCGCTAGTAGGGTGCAGGTAATTAAGGGTTAAACAAATAAAAAAGTCTTCCAAGCTGATAAGTGTTTATTTTGCATGAGCAAAGTGTATTTTATTATTTAGTTTTAGGTTTGTTTTAGTTAATTTTATAGTTAATTAACTAGGTTTCTTGTGAAGTTTGCATTTTGTGGTTCAATTGTGAAAAAATTGCATTTTCGTGTTTAAGCGGTAAAAACTTCATGCTTTATAGGATTTATTGGCTCAATCATCAAATGAAGTGAATTGAGAAGATATTTTGATGATTCTTGATGATTTGAAGTGATTTAAAGAGGGTATGAAGTATAAAAGTATCATAGCGTGAAATGTAATCAAGTGCAAAAGAAGAAATGTTTGACAACTTTGATACTATATTTCGGTTATAATTTGAATTACAAGTATTGGATTGAGATGATTCTTGAAGTATTTTGAAACTAATACACAGATCTACAATTCATCTGAAGACATTGAAATCCATTTCATTCATTTTTATGATCAAAAAGTCAAAATACAATCATGCACTTTTGCTATCAAAAGCCGAAACAGTTAATCAGTCGAGGATATTTCTATCATTTCTCAATCTATAGGGCTTCAAATGAGATGATTTTTGATGCATTAGAAAAATAACTCAAAGAGCTACAATTTTCATGTTTGTGCAACAGTTAATTCAGCTTCCATCATTGAGAAATTTGCAATTGAAATTGATACAAAAACGGAACAATTTGCTGAATCATCAAAAAGTGCAAAACCTGCAATGGAGCAGTTACAGGAGTGTTACATGACCTACCTAGCCCGCATAGCGCCCCGCGTAACCTTTATTTCGGTTGTGCAGCTTGCTCTGCAACTTGTACTTTTTCACACAACCTTTTGGACCATTTTTCTGATTAAATTCGGTGGGAACTACCCAAGAAGATCATAGAGAATTCAAGAATCAACTTTTGGCAATTCCAAGACACAACTTGCACCAACTTTAACATAATTAATTGAAACTTTAATCTTCTATAAATAAAGGCATTGGAAAGCTTATTTTCTTAACTTTGAATAGTTTGGAACTACCCCAAAAATATCGTATTTACTAGTTTTTCTTAGTTCATTAGTTTAGTGTAGGATTAGTATAGTTTTCATCCAATCTTTGTACTAGCTAGACATGGGATGAAGTGTGAGGATGAAGATGGAGAGTTTACAACTCAAGTGACAAGGGTGGCATCTCTTCTATCACTTTATTTCTTGTATTGATTCTGATATTAGTTATATTACAAATTTGGTTCTTATTTTCTCAACTTTCATGTTTTGCTAGTTTGTAGACCTAGGGAGTTGATGAAATTCTATGATTTTTAAGTGAAGTTTTCATGGTTGTTTGAGCTTATTTCTTGAATAAGTTATTTAGCACTTTCACTTTTCTAATCATGATTAATTTGGTGTCATTAATTGTGATTATTTAAATGTATTGTTTCATCAATAACTATTGTGATTTAATACTAGGTCATGGAAGTGTTAAACTTAGGGAGTTAACTCACTATTGTAGGGTTATACCTTTGTGGTTTTGGTGACTTGTTCCATATAATTTCATAGAATTTAATGAATTTATAACTAGTTTCATATCACGATGGTAGATATGGAGTTGTTATCGGTATGGTTGGCATATCGGTGAAAGTGTGTATCACGTATACTTGGAAATTACACCACAATTAACCAAGATAATGAATTTATTTAACCAATTATTTCATTTGCATGAGTAGATAGGAATTCCATACCTCTAGGAATCTCATTATTATCATTTTTACTACTTTTATTGCATAATAGTAGCTTTGCTTTATTTGTGATAGTCTAAACAATAGAAGAGTTTGAAAACTACCGATAGTTGACAATCTTCCCTGTGGGATGGACCCCTAATATCCCCTATGTTCGATAAACGATCAGTATATTTGCAAAAAATGGGGTATTAAGGTTTTTAAAATTTGATGCAGAATAGAAACCTCGTCAATATTCGTGTTTGACTCTTACAATATGGACTTTGAGCGCGTATTAACCAATCGACGTCATGGAGAAAACTTTTAGTCCATTCTCAACATTTCCAAACATATTCCATGTTTGATTCTTGCATTGTGGTTTTTGAGCACGTATGAGTCAATTGACATCATGGAGGAAACTTTCCGTCCATTGTCCACATTCTATAAAACTATTGAGGGGTGATGTGATTAGGGGTGTAATCGAGTTGAGTCAAGTCGAATTTGACTAGTGAATTATTTGATTAGGGTATAATCGAGTTGAGTCAAGTCGAATTTGACTAGTGAATTATTCGAGCTCGACTCGAACTAAAAAACTTGGATTTGAATTTGAGCTCAATCTCGTCAAGTTCTTGAAAGTTAAGTTCGAACTTGAGTTCGATTTTATTTTGCATTATTCGAACTCATGCTTATCAAGCCCAATTGAGCCTAATCGAGTTTAAGAAATATGAATTTATATTTTATATAATTTTAAATAAGGAATAAAATAGACATTTCATACTAGTAAATAAAAAAATTTTAAAAACATATATATGTGAAGCTCGATTAATCTTAATGAGCTTTCGAACTTCACATATTAAGCTCTAGCTTGACTCGTCAAATAGCTCGAGTTGCTCGAACTCAAACTTGAATTCGGTCAATGCGAGTTTGAGCTCAAGTTTTGATTTAGTAAACTCGCGAGCTACTCGATTAAATTTGACTCGTTTTGCACCCCTAGATGTGATCATTTTGAGACAATATAGAAGTTATGTGGTAATAAGTGAAATCATAAGGAAATTATATGTAATTATCCCAAGTTTCAACATAGTTTGCTTGTTTGGATTAATGGATAATTTCAGAAACCTCGCCTGAGGTTTCTGACAATTTCACTTGCCTCCCTTGAAATTTGTAAAATAACACTAACCTACCCTATAGTGTCTAATTGGAGGAAAATTACTCATATACCCTAAAATATTATGTCTTATTAGAAATCAACATCTGACAATTAAGTAATTAGGGCACTAATCGACTGTCAGTAACTAATTAATGAAAATAGCTGTTGAAATTTTTTAATGATGAACCTGTAATTAAAAAATGGTGCCAATTAATGTACCAAATATTTGTTCACTCTCAAAATTTGATACACCAAACAACAATATGTCTGGAATTTTTGTGCTCTAAAAAATCTTTACAGTTGCCTTATGATTACACTTACAATATTTGTTCTTGATGCCAAAGGATGAGGGTGATTTTTATGATTTCCTCCTGCAGTTTGACTGGAGTATAGTTTTTGCACATATACTTCACCTTTAAATTGCGAAATTAACACAAAATCACTGTTTTCCTACCTCAAATTTTGATGCTTCAAGTGAAAGTGAGATCCATGTTAATGTTTCTTGGTGCCTTTATATGCAAAATGGTAAAGTCCTAAAAAAATAGCCAATATAATCCAATGCACTAGCTGTTGGTCCAACTTTGTAGAGAAAGTCAGTTGCTACTTATTTTTGTTCTTTGCTATTTACACTTACCTTTTCTCACTTTTATTAATATGTTTTTCATTCCTTTATAATACGCCTTGTACACAAGCATAAAAGGCATTTGTGAAATAAAAGTTTTATTTGTCTTTTCAAAGTACTTTTTTAATGGTACTTTTTTTTATTTGGACTAATTTTGTTATCAAAACCTTAATTTCAGAGAAGGTTAGTTAATTTTATAAACATCAAGAAAGGTCAATAAAATTGTCGGAAACGGAGGCTTCTAAAATTATCCCTTGGATTAAACTTGTTTACGCTCGGGCCTTTTTTGTCACCAACAGTGATAGTGGCATACAGATACAAACACAATATCAAGTAGAAGCACTATAAATGTTCTTTCCCATTCAAATTTGTGTCCAAAAATTTATTTTTTGTTCATTTTATTATGTTCGTGCCCATATTTACCATGTATGTGTCTACATCCTTTAGAGTAGTGTCTCTATCGCACGGTGCCGCGCTGTTACCGTACGTGATCCTAAACTGCACACTCCTAAGTCCCAACATTATCCATGCGATCGTCAGAATACATTCCATTCACTCCCATACCTCACCCACTCTCGGTTCTCTCCCTAATTCTCTGCCTTTCCATTTCAAATAAACAAGCACGCAGAACAGAGTCAAATTGCGCGCCAAAACAGCACAAACAACACAGGATCAGCGCCAAGAAGAAGAAGAAAACGAAGTAGGGGGAAAAAAGCTGTAGAAGGAAAAGGAGGAGGAGGAGCCATCCCAGTCCGCCAGTGTCGTCATCTTCTAATCGGCTTCATCTGCTTCAACGAAAATTCTCTGTTAAGTTTCCTTATTGACCCTGTGATTTTCTTATGTTTAAAGTTCTGGTCTGCAGCACTTGTCTTGCCATGCTTTATCCTCATTTTTCTTGATTCAATCGGTTTTAGATGGCTGAATTTGATCAAAATTTACTAGAATTCTTTGCTTTCTTTTGTCGAAATTTGCTGAATTTGTAAATGCTCATCATCTGTCTGTCAAAAGTCCCTCCGTGAAAATGAGAAGAATACTTCAAACCTTCTCTGTCGTTTTGGTGCAATTTTCGTTGTCTGTGTTTGTTATCTACGTGCTTCTGTGGGTTTTGAAAATTGCGAACATTATCCTCAACTTTCCCTTATTTTTTGATTTGACCCCTGCTGTTTACCAAGTTTTCAATTGTTTACCAAAATTTCAATTCATACTTTATTTCTTGATTCTCAATTAGCTCCCTAGGATTAGAAAAGTGAGTCTTGACTTTATTTGGCATTTCAATTGATCCTAGTTAGCTTTAACTAGTTATATTTAATGTCTGGAATTCATGTAAGCCCCATATAGGACGCAGGTTGTGTATTATAGTTGTTTTGCTTTCTGTATTTGCTCTTGCTTTACTTTGTGGAATGTAATCGTGTGTGTTTATAGCACCGGAAGCTTGAAGGTTAGGCACTTTCCTTTATTTGGTTATCTATGTGTTATGCATTTTCATGTCTTTAAAAGTCTTTTTCTATTAATTAAATGCATGCTATTTTTTTAGTTTGAATTAACTAGAATTTTGGCTCTATTATTATAAGAACGCTAATTAATCTTGCACCCACTTTTCATCAAATGTAAGGAGGTTCTCAGGGCTGATACCTTGATTTTCTTTCCTCCCAACTAAGCTCCTGAATCGACTTCTCTTGTTTTTGTGGAGTGTGTCATCTAAATAAACGATTTTGATCGTTTTCTATCTAAAAATTAAAAAGAAAAATTAACTTTTAGCTAAATGTATAGAATTTTTTTTTTTGGTTAAGTAAAATGTATTAGATGACTTGTTACATCTAGAACCCAATATTGAGTGGTGACTCCTTATTCTTGAAAATCCCATTTCCTAGATTTTACAGGGTACTTGAATTGTCACATTTGCCAAGTCCAATCTTAGGCTCTTTTTCTATTTTCTTTTGTTTTTAATTTATTTTATCAAGAACCAAAAATTTACTTTAATCTTCAACAACTCCTTTTTGCTTCCATTTTATTTTATTTTTATTTTTTTGAAAGATATGTGACGTGAGATCCTCAATCCCTTTGTTTAGTTATTCATTGAAAATGACGCAATTGTTGATTAAGGCTAGGATAGGTAAATTAAGGCAAAGGGCACTGCTGGTATCCAAATTGCCCCTTTCCAGATGCCGGACATTGGCTAAAAGGACTAAATTGACTAAATTGTTGAAACTTTAAAGTTTAGGAACTAAATTAGCTAGAATATAAGTTTATGGATTAAATAAGTGATTTCCCCTTCTTTAATAGAACGTTTAATGGCATATAAGTTTCCTATGTAAACCACATGCATAGAGTGTGCAAGAACCACAAGTTATTTTAAGCAACTACAGTTCAACTTTACTGTAGCTTCAACTTGCATGTAAATCCCTTAGTCACTAATGGAGAACAGAAGAGACAACAAAAAATTAGAAAAAGAAAATTTGTAGGCTGGAGCCACGATTCTCTCCCCTCCTCTCCCCAGCATGGTGCATCCTCTTCTATCCATGCCCCTGCCATGTACAAGCACCCTTCTCCCCCTAATTTTCTCTAGAAGCTGGATCTACTCCAGGTTTGGCTTTACTCTTGCCAAACTTCAACTTAATACAGACATAAATTTTGGGGTGTAAAGTTGTCAGAATATTCTTAAAAGAACTATGGTTTGGGATTTTGTAATATGCAATATGGATTTCTAACTAGTTTTGATAGTTTGGTTAAAATCCCTAAGGAATTTAATGGGTAACGGGGTAATTTGCTCTGGATAGAGCACATTACCTGGTTGCCCGCTAAACTTTTCAAATGGTATAATTTTGGCCACTCAACTTTTAACAGTATGAAGTTACCCGCTCAACTTCCAAATGTGTATATTTTGGGCCATTTTGTCTACTTAGATCGTCAAGTCTGCCACATCTAAGGACTCATGGATCATGAGATATAATCGGAAGCAGACTTGACATGAAAACAGACTTGACATCTAAGGACTCACATGGATCATGAGATGTAATCGGAAGCAGACTTGACAATGAAAACAGACGGAATGGCCCAGAAATATACACGTTTGAGAGTGAAGTGGGTAACTTTACTCTAAAAAGTTGAGTGGTTGAATCTATATCATTTCAAAAGTATAGGGGAAACCAGGTAATTTTCTCAATCTATTTTTCTTTTGCTTGATCGTTATTGGTAGAATGGGAGAAATGCTGATATGCTTTAAGAATCTATTCTCATTTTCCTTTTGAGAATGAAAGAGACTCTAAACATTACATCTAAATGATACAGTTCCACAATCTATCTTCAAAGTACTGAAACTTAGCTCAGGCCACTGGAATTGGAGAGAAGAAGGAGGAGGGGGCACTGTGCTTTGAAGAAGCAAGGAATAGCAGAGTTGTGGCCACTTCTGAATTGTTTTCCTTGGCTCAATTTTGTTTCTAGTCTTTTGTTTATATATTTTTATTACTCTCGTAACAGGAAAGCTTTACAAAAAACCAAAGAGTCATAATGGCTCTTGCAGCAAGCTTCACTTTGGCCTTTCCTTCTATATCTCTATCTTCAAGGACAAGAATTTCTTCATCTGGATCTTGTTATCCTCTCAGATGTTCGATCCAAAACTCTTCCCTCTCAGTTTCAGTGCCTGACACCACCATCTCCAAGTGCAACGAAACCTTGTCAGCAATTCAAAATTCCGGTATAATTGCTTGTCTTCGCGCTGAAAGGTAAAGTCCTATAATCTCCATTTTTTATTTTTTTTTGTCTTCCCATAAATTTCAGCCCTATATGAATCCACGTAAAATATAGGCATTTATAAATTTCTAAGGACAATATTAGTATATCACTTGAGCATAGCATTCTATGTGGCGCAAAAGGTGTTTAGAAGCATGCTTTTGAGATTTTTTCAAAGCATTTTCCTAAAAAGTGCAATCAGAGCCTTTGCCTCCAGTAATACAAATAAGTATTCCAGGTAGTATATGGATGTTGCTTTGGTAATTTTAGCAAGTGGTAGAAGAAGAGCAGCCAAATGACCTTCATTGGATAGAAGATGTACCCAATATAGGAATTATTAGTAGCTTCATACCTCTAGGAGTTCAAGCAAATTGTGAGGTTTGATGGCAGGGGAATTTTTAGTTTTTTTGGTAATAGCTTGTTAAAGGGCATCCTCAAATTGGAAGAGCCACGAATTGATTCTGATTTGGTACTTGATCTACTCCCTGCTATGTCATCTAGTGCAGAATTGGCATTCGAAGCTGCTCGTGCTGCATTAAATGGTGGAATTACTGTGGTAAGTTCATCAGTGTCCTATAAGTTGAGATTTATAAAACAATGGGATTACATTTTACGTAACTATTGGCTTGTTTGGATTAGCTCTTTTTAAAAAATCACACGTTTCTCAATTAAAAAAAAATCTACAGTAACACCCCAGAAAACACATTAAAGATCCAAATTACCAAAAAAAAACCACTATTTCTCCACATAATCTCCGCTTCTCTCTTCACCACCATGCCCACCAGCCTTTGTCTCTCCCCATTTCCTTCTGCCACCGCTCCACCTCCCCTTTCCCCTCCTTAGCCCCCTAAACCTCCCCCACTTTTGCCCTCACAACCCCAACCACATGCCATGTGACTGGGGGTGGAAGAGGGGTAGGGAAGAGGGGAAATGGGAGGGGACTGTGGAGAGAGGTGGCAGAGAAGGAGGGTGGGGTGGCAGAGAAGGAGGGGGAAGGTGGCAAGGGTGGGTGGTTGGCTGGGATTGTAGGAGATGGGAAGGGTAGCAGTTAAAAACAACCTTAATACTATAAAATCACCACTTTGTTTTTTAACAAAAAAAAAACCTATAGTAAAATTTTTTAAAAGCACCCCAAAAAACACCTAAAGCAAATGGGAATGGTTAAGAAAGATAAGTGTTAAATCAAACATTCTGATAAATCATTTGGTTTTTGGAGTTACTGGAAGGTTTGCAAATTTGTTTGGCCTGCTTAATTGCTTATACTTGGTGCCATAGTTATGACCATCAAGAGAAATGAAACGACGACTTACACTATTCGTAGGATGGTAAGTTTCAAACTTTAAAGTTGATTACTGAGAAATGACTTGATGTTCTGCAGCTGGAGATTGTAATGTCCAATCCAGGCGTCTTTGAGGTAATTTTCAACATATCACTTTCCCTCTATGCCAGGTAGTGGCGGCAAACTTGTTGGTTAATATACTGTCCTTTCACAAGACAGGTCTTACAGCAATTAGTGCACGAGTATCCAACAAAAATAATAGGGGTAAGTTTAGGGTTTTTTCCCCAAATCTTCTATACATTTCAACTTGTCTTACTTTTAAGTACGCATCTCAAAGATTCAA
Organism: Coffea arabica; assembly: GCF_036785885.1. NCBI lineage: Eukaryota > Viridiplantae > Streptophyta > Magnoliopsida > Gentianales > Rubiaceae > Coffea > Coffea arabica. Next base: position 24,635,843 of record NC_092321.1, read on the forward strand.
AAATGGTAGCTCCATTGGCCTTATGTAGGGTGGATTGTATGCTTGGTAGTTGCTTCTCCTATTGTACACTAACACTTATATATGGGAATATTTTTTTAGCTTAGTGTCAGGCTTGCTTTTAAATAAGCAAGGCAACTAATATTTTACTGGATTTTTGTATATAAAGTTTAGCATTAATCATTGCTATCATTTGTAAAATAATTTTGGATGGAAATTTGTTCCTTTTTGTCAACTCTGGTTGTGTGGAATCTTAACTTGAATTTTTATCGTTTCTACTGTTTACTGGAACAAAAGAATGGCCGGAAACAGTAATAAAAAGAGAAGTAACATTATACAATTTCTTTTTTTGTGCTGCAGGTTGGGACTGTTTTAAATCTTGAAGATGCCAAACATGCTATTAGCCATGGAGCTAAGTTTCTTCTTAGTCCTGCAATGGTAATGGTATGGACAGAACAGAAAGTAGGCTGCACTGATGCTGATTCCTGTAAAAGCCTAGACTGATATATTTGTTTAATTAGATGTTGACTTCTCATTTTCTGTTCAAGGGTATTTTGGATGATGTTTCATGCAGCAAAGCTCTATATATACCTGGAGCCATGACTCCAACAGAGGTAGAATTATTCTTGGCTATCAATACTGCTTTATTGGGTCGGATTTTGTTTAGGAATTCAACGATCTTTGTTGTTCTTGGGCTGAGCTTGCCAATGTAACTTGTTACACCGTATGCTTATGTACATAAGTGTGTCTGATATATTAGGTGGTGATGCCTTGTTGTCCTAAAGATATATTTTCCCAACAAAGATGTTTCCTTTAAAGATGTATTATTTTGTTTAACTTTTATTTGTTTTTCATTATCTTTTAAAGAAATGTATGATTGATAAAGAAAGAAAAGAATAGACAAAGCAAGTTGCTTAGTTATCTTCATACTTATGCAGATATTGTCCGCATTCAGTTCTGGAGCCAAAATGATCAAGGTCTGTAACTCTTCTGCTAATAGGAAACCAAATATTTCAATTGTCACTTCTTGTTATGTTTTTCAATTTGTGTTGTGATATTAAGTTTAATCCTATCTGTCCAATATTCCAGAATTAACAACTTTTTCTTAGAAAATAAATTTTATCTGGTTTATGGCGAAAGACAATATTTTTGTGCAAATCTGATCTGCCTAAATGATATACTGTGTACGGGTGATGACAGATCAATAAATAAGGTTTTGACTGGAGCGCTCTAGAGCCAAGTAATTGATTGATTATACCCAAAGAAGAAAATGAAAACCTAGTGTTTGCTTTCCGAATAGCAGAGTTAACTTAGAAAACATAATACTCTTAATAATAATGCCATGAGGAAGTTTATATTAGAAATCATCTTCTCCAGGTCTGCCTTGTTATCAAATTTGAAGGATTTTGATCTTGTTTGTCTTCATTAGATGTGGAGATAATATTTCAAGATATCGTTGAAATTTTTTGGCATAATCAAGAACATTTGTGTTGTTGTAAGATTTCCTACACTAACAAGCTCTTTAGAATTTTGAATCTTTTCAGATTCTTTCTTTAGGTGAATAATGTCATAAAATTGAAACATATTTTTTGATCTGTTGTGCGATAATTTTGATGGTTATGTTTCTTGTAATCTCATGAATTCATGTTTCCTATTATCATGTGAAGGACTGCATCCTATTATCATGTTTCCTATCATTCTAAATCAACTCTACATAACTCATTTTGGATTAGAAAACAACTTGATGGCTTCAATCTGCTTTTATAAATTAAGTTGAGGCATTATGTAGGGCCAGGGTTTGATCATGGTGGTGTAGTAAGAGAGTAAGAGGGGGAAAGAGAGAGAGGGAGAGAGTATATTAAAAGGATGAGTGAATGGATTTATGATCTGCAAAAGTGAACATTACTATTTATCTCATGAGGAGAAGACCACATTGTTAAAAGAATATAAGTACTCTTGTAGATAAAGAAATTAGTAAGGGTATTCTCATAAATAGTTTGTTAGGTTTGTACTGCTATAAATATTAGTTTGTTACTCATAATATGAGAGTTAGACATTTCTCCCAAAATACATGTTATCGTGGTATCAGAGCTAAAGTCCTAGGGTTAGGGTTAGACATCTAGCAAAAGTCCTGCTCACGCGATACTGTTCATCGCATTACTGTTTACGTGTACTGTTCATCACGAATTTTGATTATTTTTTTTTGTTTGAAGTGATATTCGTTATGGCTGACAATTTATCAAAAGTGTCATGGCGCCCACTAATGTTATGACAATGGTGACGCCTCAAATCACAAATTGAAAGTTGAACGGCACTAATTATCAACAGTGGTCAAAAGCTATTAAGATTTATCTGATAACCTTAGAAAAGCAACGACATCTCGTAGATGACTCTCCTACAGAGGATAACAAGAGACTAATATGGATTCAAGAGGATGCCCAAATTCTTGGAGCACTATGAAATTTTATGGAGCCACGAATTGCTTGCGTGTGTTCTCATTTTGAGACAACAAAAGAAGTTTGGAATTATGTCCGGTTATTATACTGCAGTAATCTTTCACGGATGTAATGCCTCTCTCAAGTGATACTACAGTTATGCAGAGGTAAAGAAAACAAATGCTTGTGCTCAAATTCTTGGCTGGCCTTAAGCCAGAATTTGAACCAATTAAATCTCAAATTTTAGCAGGTGAACAATTATTATCCTTTGCAGAGTTATATGCTCATGTCTTACGTTCTGCATCTAAAGATAATGCACAAGGTGATGGTGTTCTAATTAATAACAAGTCTGCTTTAGTTGCTAACAACAATTGGATAGAGCAACTTAGTTCTGGACGTGAGCAACTTAGTTTTGGACGTGCCTCTAATGGAGGAAGAAGTAGAGGAGGTCGAGGTACCTGTGAGTGCACTCATTGTGGTTTGAAAAATCACACTCGTGATACTTGTTGAGATTTGGTTGGAAAACCTCATCGGTTTGCTAATACGGTTACCACTGACCAAGCTGAATTAGGTTCTTCAGCACAAGGGTCCCAGAAGACTTACCATATCCGAGGAAAATTATGTTAAATTCCTAAAGTGCCAAACTGCAAATCACGCATCTTTTCCCTCTGCTTCTTTAGCATAAAAAGGTAAAGTTATGGCTTGTTTCCTCATATCCTCTAATTCTGATACATGGGTTATTAACTCTGGGGCTACTGATCATATGTCAGGTACTTCTAGACATTTTTGTAATATTCAAAAGTCTACTTCCTTTTCTCATGTTACTTTAGCTGATGGATCTACAACTAAAGTTAAAGGAAAAGGACTAGAAATTAATCCATCTCTTCCACTGTCTTCTGTTCTTTATATATCCAATTTGTCTTTTAATCTAATGTATGTTAGTAAACTTACTAAATTTTTGTAGTGTTCAGTTACTTTTTCTTCTGATTTTGTTGTCATTCAAGATTTGAAGATAAAGAGGATGATTGGTGGAGGGCATGAGCAAAATGGTCTTCATTTTCTAACTCTAATGGTCCGATTGTGTGTTCTGCTACTGTTTCTCCCTTGAAATTAATTGTCGTTTGGGTCATTCATCTCTACAAAATTTGAAGATGTTGGTTCCTACTTGAGTCAATTGTCTTCTTTAGAATGTGAATCTTGTCAGTTAGAAAAGCATCATCGTGTTTCTTTTGCCCCTAGAGTCAATAAATGGGTTTGTGAACCCTTTTTGTTAGTTCATTCTGATGTTTGGGGTCCTAGTCGTGTCACTTCAAAGTTTGGTTTTAAATATTTTGTAATATTTGTTGATGACTTTTCTAGAGTTACATGACTTTATTTAATGAAAGATCGTTGAGAGCTATATTTCATTTTTTGTACATTTGTTACAGAAATAAAGAATCAATTTGATGTACTTATACGTATATTTCGCAGTGCTAATGCGAAAGAATATTTTTCCACTCCTTTTGATACTTTTATGACTAAGTTCAGTATTATTCATTAGTCCTCTTGTCCTCACACTCCACAATAGAATGGAGTTGTTGAAAGAAAAATTGGACATTTAGCCGAAATTGGTCGAACACTTTTGTGGCACATGAATGTGCCTAAACAGTTTTGAAGTGATGCAGTTTTAACTGCATGTTATTTAATTAATCGCATGCCATCTAATATTCTTGGAGGCCAATTACCCCACTCCATTCTTTTTCCTCGTAAACCTGTGTTTAAATTACCTTCTTGTATTTTTGGATGTGTGTGTTTTGTCCATTAGCTTGCTCCCGGAGTGAATAAATTAGATCCTCATGCTATTAAGTTTATTTTCTTAAAATATGCACAAGCGCAAAAATGATATAGATATTATAGTCAAGTTTTAAATCGGTTTTCTACTTGTGTTGATGTTACTTTATTTGAGTCTACTCCTTATTTTATGAAACAAGATATACCTCGTGAGTTAGAACAATGTTTCTCTTTTCCTTCTTCTGTTTTGCCAGTCCCTTCATCTTTATTACTTGAGTTATACAGTCCACCAGATTCCACAACTCGGTTATCTCGTTCTAATCTTTAAATTTATTCTCGTCGTTCTGTAATTGAGAAAGCTCCTGATACATCACGCACTTCACCAATTAACTCTCAATCTTCAAATCCAGGTATGAACCCCTCCTGTGAGTTAGATCTTCCTTTTGCGTTACGCAAAGGTAAGAGGCATATTCTCATCCCATTTTTAATTTTGTTTCTTATTCTCGTATCTCTCCGTCATATTCTTCTTTTGTTGCTTCACTTGATTTTGTATCCATTTTAAGTTTATTACCCATGCTCTCAATCATCCTAGTTGGAGATTAGTTATGCAAGAAGAGATGTTTGCTTTGAAGTAAAATGATACTTGGGATCTTGTCTCTCTTCCTTCTGGTAAGCCTGTTGTTGGTTGTAAATTGGTATACACTATAAAAGTGCAGTTTAATGGTTCTATTAATAGATTGAAAGCTCGTCTGGTAGCTAAAGGATTTACTCAAGCGTATAGAATCGACTGTTTAGAGACATTTTCTCAGGTTGCAAAAATTACCTTTGTTCGTCTTCTTATCTCTTTGGCAGCAGTTTATAATTGGTCATTGCATTAGTTGGATGTGAAAAATGTATTTTTACATGGAGATTTGGAAGAAGAGGTATATATGGAACGATCTCTTGGATTTGTTGTTCATGGGGAGAATTCGCGGTTGGTTTGTCGTTTGAAAAATCCTTATATGGATTGAAATAGTCTCCTAGGGTTTGGTTTGGGCGATTTAGTACTGTTGTTATGGAGTTCGATCTGACAAGATGTGGAATAGATCACTCTGTTTTATTGGCATTCTGATGCTGGTAAAATTTTATTAGTTGTTTACGTGGATGATATTGTGATTACATGTGATGATGTGCGGATCCAGCAGCTTAAGTCCAATCTGCAGGCAAACTTTCAGACAAAGGATTTAGGTCACAGTATTTTTTAAGTATTGAGGTAGTTCGGTTTAAATATGAGATTTATTTATGTCAAAGAAAATATGTATTCGATATGCTGAGGGAAGTTGGAATGTTAGGTTGTTGACCTGTGGATGCTCCTATGGATTCTAATGTGAAATTAGTAGGAGATCAAGATGCATTACTAGATGATCTTGGGCAATATCGAAGATTTGTGGGTAAATTAAATTATCTCACTGTAAGAGGCCTAACATTTCGTTTGCAATGAGTGTCGTGAGTCAATTTTTTGAGACTCCTCGTACCAGTCATTGGGATGCTGTTATACGAATTCTCAGGTATCTTAAAAGTGCTCCCGGAAAAGGGTTGCTGTATCAAAATAATGGACACATGATATTGAAGGATACAGTGATGCAGATTGGGCTGGTTCTGCCTCAGATCGAAAATCAACCACAGTATATTGTGTGTTTGTTGGTGGTAATTTAGTGTTGTGGAAGAGTAAGAAACAAACAGTTGTCTCCAAGTCAAGTGCAGAATCTGAATACCGTACTATGGCTCACACTGTGTGTGAATTGATTTGGTTGAAGAGCATGTTACTTGAAAATGGGTTTGAATATAAACAGTTTATGAATTTAGTGTGTGATAATCAGGCCGCTATTCATATTGTGTCTAACCCAATATTTCATGAAAGGACAAAACATATTGAAGTTGATTGTCATTTCATTTGAGAGAAATTACTTGATGGAGTCATCAAGACATCTCATGTACAATCTGTAGATCAATTGACCGATTTGTTTATTAAGCATTTAGGGGGCTCTAGGGTGACATACATTTGTAACAAGTTAGGTGCTCATGATATATATACTTCAACTTGAGAGGGAGTGTTAAGAGAATATAAATACTTTTGTAGATAAATAAATTAGTAAGAGTATTCTTGTAAATAATTTGTTAGATTTGTACTATTATAAATAGTAGTTGGTCACTCAAAATCGAGAGTTAGACGTTTTTCTCCCAAAATACATGTTATCACACATTAATGTGTGAAAAAAGCTTCTAGTTAGTTCAAATTACAATAATGAGTAAGAATATGAGATCAGCTATGTTTATATGACAATACACGGTGGCTAGAGAAGTGATTTGGCAAAGAAATGAAATGAGCAGCAAGTTTGTTACAACGAAAAGTTGGGTGGTGAAAGTATCTCTCTTATAAAGAGTATCAGAAAGTGGTCCCAAGGTAGGCCCCTAATCTGACACCAGATCCTGTGGGCAGGAGGTTATTCATAAGGAATGGCTCTCTTTTCCCACAGGTTATAATCAAGTAGATGTAAACAAAGTATGTGGTACGCTGGGTTTTCATGGTAGCATGTATCAAGTGGTTCTCTTGGGAATGCCAGGTACATAATATTCATATGTTTCAGTCTTTCCTGGAGGATAAGGAGTGATAGAGACGAACGTCAAATGGCAGCAATTGAGTAAAGTTTATGATAGCTGTGGCAAGGATGCTTCAAAATCCCAGGCTTCATTTTTTGCATGCTTTCGAGATAAGGAGCCTATTTGGAGTTGGATTGTGTCTTTACTAGCATTTATCTAAGTAGTTCTTTAGTTCTTTAATTTTTATGCTATTGGATATATTCTAAATTTTCATCAAGGTATTGTAGCAATGTAGCTTTTGGCAGGAATTTTCCGTTCACTAATTACTGTTTTGGAGTTGAGTAATGGTAGTTTTCTGATTTGGAATTTGTATGAGTTTTGAAAATGGAGTCTTGTTTATTTTTATAATTAAGGAGGGAATCCTAATTCGAAATAGGAGTTAGTTATGAGTCTGTAAATGTTGTACTTCAAGGAGAGAAGACAGATTTCCTACATTAATAAAATTCATGCACACTTGCAATCTTGAAGCTTATAAAATCTTGCTTGAGTTTATGCCTAAATATTCAACAGGGTGATTGCTACAATTCCTTTTTTATTTTTTATTTTTTTAGTCTAAAACTTGAATTTCCTGCAATTTTTTGCTATAATTTACTATTCTGATCCCATTGATGTCTGTTCCTTTGATTGCCCACCCTTATAGTTGTGAATCCTAAACCTCAAAGTACCTATCCACAATTCTGTTGCCCCATCAGCAGCTTTGATGCTCAGTCAAGGAGCCTTTGCCTTTGGCAAATGTCAGGCCATAAGTATCTGGCATGCTGCAAATAATGGTTATCCACCAAAGTGAGTTTCAGAGAGATATTTTATGATATACTTGGTATTCTACTCAACAACTTGTTATTTGATAATTAGATGAGGAGATGTCGTGAATATTCGATGTTACCAACTTCTACAAGCGTAATGACATCATGAAGGATAGATTTAGCAATTCGAGTACCTGGTGGAAACTGATCTTCTACATCAGATCCTCAATCCTCTAGAATGAATCAGACTCTTAAATTTTGCCTTTGATACACATACAGCTCTTGGTTCTAAGGCAGTTTTAACTCTTAATGTGCCTCTAGTCTGAACACGGACATGCCTATTCTTATAGAAGGGAAAACAGGTGATGGATGGTGGTCTTCAATTCCAACCTGTCATCTCCTTGATTTGTAGTTGTTTCCTTTTTGTTATGTTTACTGGTTGTATCTCGTTGATATCAAGCATTAAAGATATAGAGATTTTGCTAGATGTGAAAAGAGGACTGTCATACTTATTGCATATCTATACATGCAGACACCTGCGTTTTCTTTTAAAGAAAAGAAGTAGAAGTCTTGCAAGATTCATTTGAATAACTAAGAGATATAGAATACTTATGTAAGATCTTCTCTAAATTGATGTGATATTTATTTTTAACATCATGTTTGCTGAGTTACATGCAATAGTGGTCAGTGACATTTTTTACTAGCTCTGGTTTTTGCCTATATTACTGATAGACAGCCTCATATTTGAAAAACTTCATTTAACAGCTTCACCTTTAGAGTCAAGAAGAACTTTGTCCAACCCAGTTTAACATTTCTTACTCTTATGGACACAAAACTGCACAGAACCCTTTCCCATGATATCATGAAACTATAAAGTTTTAAAATGGAAAAAAGAAAAAAATTAATTAAAAGGACAAGGAGAACTTTAGTGTTGTTTCCTTACCAGTCTTTTTCTCATTGGTTTGAATGAAAGTAGAGGTTTAAGAAGGGTTGAGTGTTTGCTTAAAATGAGACTTCCCTAGTGGCAGTTGCTTTTGTTTACTTTAAAATCTTTCTCTGGGATGATCTTGCCCTCAAAGTTGTAAGAGCTGAGCTTATAATTAATATTGAAAATTCTTTACCCAGTATGGTACATTTCTTTGCATCATAATTTCATTTTTAGAGAAAAATGTTTGGGAGAACTCAGTGCCATGGGATGTTGCAGTTCCTTTCCCTATTCTTTTCTTTCTTAATGAACTACCGTACCTGTCTTGCTACTGAAGTCTATTAACATCCAGCTGCTAAATCTACTAATCCGAACTTAGTGTCTATGGTTAATTTGGCTGACTTTGAGGGCTTTTGTACCTATTGACTGCAATTATGGTTCAGGTGGTAAAATATTGTGTGTTCTTTTCCTTTTTACTTCCTGTTCCTTTGTTGCAACAGGTGTATCCAGTGTCTGCATTGGGTGGTATCCAATACATAGCAGCTCTGAAAAAGCCCTTCCCTCATATCCCTTTGATTGCCTCTCAGGGCATAACAGTAGGTTTGGCTTCATCTCTCTTAAAAGCCTAGATATTCTTTCCTTAGCACTACGAAGAGGTGATGCTTTCCTGTTAGGATTTTGAGGTGCTCATCCACTATTTTACCTTCTATGAAGTTATTAATTATATCTGTCTAATTTTACTTGTAAGAATGAAAAGGTTGGTGAGAGAGTTTGTATACTAGCTGCCGTCTGAAACATTTGCTTGAAACTGTGTCGAGGAAAGTTAATAGAGGATTTCTCTTTTCCTTATTTTACATTATTTAGGGCTTGGAGGAAGGGTAATTAAGGTGAAAGAAATGCACATCTTTCTGTTTGGGGAGTCTGAGAGACAAACTGAGGATAAGCACGGAACTGTATGTTTTTGTCTAATCAAATCAAGGGACCAATAAATTGGCTTTAATTTTTAGTTGGGAGAATGGTTGCATGGTGATTGGTCAGAATAATCCTTGTTAATGTCTTGCATATTTAAGTGGTTTCTCAGAAATTTGATGTGAATTATGGATTCGATTCATATTACTTGATGAATAACTATGGTTATACTAGCTTATCACAGAAATTCTACAGTAATACACGGTTGTTTCTAAGGGTTAAGTTTCTTGTGATTGTTATTGTTGGGAAATTACATGGATGCTTTGTCTGAAATTGGAAGTTTCTGACCTGCTTACGAAATTACTAAGTACATATATCTGGACATGTGAAAATTTTAATGTGCATGCAACCTGGAGAACTAGCTGGGCTCTAAGCTCATTTTTGTCTGCAATCTTAAAAGATGTTTAATACAGGATACTTGATTTTTCTCCAGCAGGGTTTTCATCTATTTTATTAGTTTCTGTGCTGATTTTGGATACATCTAGTTATTGGATATTGACGCAAAATACTTTTGTATATAGGTTTAGGGTACCTTTACTTTTGTTAGTCTTGGTTGGCTAGTACTTCCTTGTATAATTGAATCTGCCAATCATTTTCTGTTAGTCTTTGTTGGCTAGTGAAAATTGTCCACTTTGCATTGGTTACATTTGATATCTCTAAGTAATGCTGCTTCATGACCTTTTTCTTTTTGTTCTGTTTCAAGCCATACTTTGAATGAACGATGCTTCTTAAAAGGCAATTGGATTCTCTCATTTTGCTTCTCTCTCTTAAAATTCCCCAAACAAAAGAAAAATCTGTGCAACAAGAAAAAGTTTTCTCATGGTTTACCCATTTTATGCTTCATACATGTACGCTGGATCCATCCAAAATGCTTCATATTCTTGGCTTTTGCATGTATTTTGATCTCCTTAAAGTGGTTATCGTCAAGTGCTTGACCTTCATTAACACATCAGCTGTCATTGCAATACTTGTTACGAGTTAGCTACACCTTTTAACACTGATGCAGATTTAGTTGGGGAGTATATTGCTCATGGAGCAACATCGGTTGTTTTGTCTGATGCTATATTCAGTAAGAAGGCAATGGGTGAAAGGAATTTTGAGACCATTTATCAGCTTTCACGTTCTGCAGCTTCCCAGGCGATTGAAGCTGTAGAAAGGTTAGAATTCGCCTAGTAGTGCTTGATTTCTTTCAATAAGAAGAAACTTACTTTTGGTCATTTTTTCTTCATTGCATATATATATATAGGGTAAACAATAAAAAAGTCCCCTGTGGTTAAGCAATCATACATAAAAGCTCCCTGTGGTTTCATATCATACCAGTCGATACCCCGTGGTTTGAATTAACCTGAAAAGTGGACGGAAATCGGCAAAACAGACGGAGCTGAGTGAATAGACGAAAATACCCTTTTGAAGAATGCAACTTGCATGTAAAATTTTTTTTTTTTAAAGTAATTTGTTAAATAGCCTGCCTGAAACCCGCTTGCGGGTTTCCCCCTTATGTAAAATGACTAAAAGCTGCTTTTCTGTTCTATTTATATCAAACACATACTCTCAAACCCTCACCTGAAGGGTGAGGATGAGAGGGGAGGTTTGCTGGGCATCCTAGGGCCCTCCGATGGGCATGTGCAACTCAACGCAGCTTGCATGTAAAAAAATTTTTTTTTTTAAAGTAATTTGTTAAATAGCCTGAAACCCGCTTGCGGGTTTCCCCCTTTTTTTTTTTTAAATAAATTCTATGCTAAAATGACTTAAAACAAAAATAAAAGACTAAAAGTAAATAAAAACTAGCATGAAAAATAAAAATAACAGTAAATAAAAATACACTAAAAATTTGGTGTCTACAGTAGTTACTGAATAATTTGGAAACAGATTGAATGAAGACTCAGAAGAAACGGAAGCTGGTCTCTTATTATTAAAGAGTGAAGGCTAAAATAGGCATATCAGGTGAAAGTTTGTGGTGGAAATCTGTTTTTCGCATATGCACGCGCCTTTGCAGTTCGTTTAAGACACACGCCGAATATTTGACGATTTCCGTCCACTTTTCAGGTTAATTCAAACCACGGGGTATCGACTGGTATGATATTAAACCACATGGGGTTTTTATGTATGATTGCTTAACCACAGGGGGCTTTTTTGTTGTTTACCCATATATATATTCTTGTCTGTCTTGTTTTTACCCATTGTTGCTGCATTTCATCGGAAAATAAGACTACAGAATAAATATAAGTGAACATGAAAAGAGGCAACTTCGAAAGGTTCAGCTCTGTTTCTCTTAGTCATGGAGGCATATCGAGCCTTTTTTTTTTTAACCGTAAAATTACCAGCTCAAACTTGTTTCTTCTGGAGCTTTCAAGTAGTGGTGGCAAATTGGATTTAAATCCATTTATCCATCCAAATAAACCGAGCTTAATTTGAGATGGATGCTTAAGAAAAATTTTATGACTTAAAATGAATGGCCATTTAAATCCAATTAAAATCCAATTAAGGAAACTATAATCCCACAAGTTTCTTACTTTTTTACTCACTCTAGAACTCTCTCTCTCTATGGCATCTGTCTGTCTGTTGGTCGTTCGAAGGCCAAGCATGGTTTTTGGAGACTCCACACTAATTGGCAATTGCAAAACAATAGTCAAAATGTTACTCCGTATCATCATTGATTTATTTAATATTATAGGAAAAGTATTTTTTTTCCCTTTTTTTGGCATTTTACTTCATTTTATAGGATTGGTAACATATGGCCTTTTTTTTTTAATAATTTTACCCTTTTTATTATTGCATCAGTCATTGGCTAACATGCAATTTTGCAGAGAATTTCACTTCAACTATTTCCAATGCTCAGGCAGCATTGGACACCTATTATGATTTTACGCAATGAAAATCAAACTTGGTTTTTTGAACTTGATACAAGCTTTGAGACATCTGGGTGGTTATAGTTCATACAAGATCATGAACTCCAAGATAATTCACTCTTTAAGATTTCTCTATATTGGCTATACCATATGGTCTTTAGAGTTGCAATATACCCAACAGACAATTGTTTGACTAACCCAAGATTAATAAGATTAATTAGAGAGTTGCAATATATTCCCTTTATGTCATTCTTCCATTCCATGATCTCGAATATCTAGTAAAAAGAATATTAATAATAATTTCATAATATAAATATTCATTTCATTTATATATATTCACATTCTCATTTCCTTGCAGATGTTACCGGGAGCTATAATTTCCTATTGCAAACAAATATAGATCACACAATCTCTTGTACCTATGAGTACAACAATTGGATATTCGAAGTTGATGGCATATATATCTACCAACTGGCTGGGCAAGATTTGTTGAATGCCATTTCCTTGGAGAAGGAAGTGTTATTATTTTTAATTTATTACAAAATAATAATTATCATGTAATGCTTTTCAATTCCCAGTTAATCAAAGAATATTGCACCTATCTATAAAATATTTTATTTCTTTCTTTGATTTTGTTCGGCTACTAATATACCAATCCAGAATAAATATCACAGTATAACTAATACCATTATACAAATAATTCAAAATTTTGAAACAAAATAAAATCGAAGATCGTGAACGACTATATTTACAAAATACAAATTCGTTCATGCGTAACAAAACATACAAATAGGCAATGACAAATATTAAACACATGCTAAAAAACTTAATACACCTTAACTAAAAAAAATATATAATAATTACATTTTCAAACGTGGTCATTTATAAACCGAACTTCATATCTAACTATGCTAAATAAAAAAAAAGTGCATCTCTTTCTTTATCTACTTCTTTTGCAAATTTAGCAAAGGCCTCTAAATTTGGGTATTATCATGTTCTTTGAGTGCAGCCTCAAGAATCAGAGCCCATCTCTCAATACGATAAAAATCCTTGAAAAAATCAACTATCTTTGCTCTAATTTCATTATTCAACCATACAACTTGATTGGAATGAAAATTTTCTGCATCACAATTCATCCTAACTCTATCAGCTGTATCATCACTGCAATTTTCAAAAAAAAAAAAGGGCCTTTTTTTCCAACAATTGTAGTTATCTTTTTGATAATTCCACCCATTGGTACAAAACAGTCATAGAGCCTATGCTTTTATACAACTTGCAAACACATCCAAACAAATAGATAAAAACATAATCAATATTTGAGTTGACTATTACTTCACTCATTCCAATAAATCTGATTGACTACAACTGCTTTACTACGAAAATAGTACATGGCTAACTATGACGTACAACAATAATATCAAAACATGAGCAATAACAAGACAAATAGTAACAGCATTAAAAATACACAAAAAGATATGAATAAATATAAACTAAAAATATTTAATGTACTTTAATTTATATTAAAATAACTTTCCAATGCATAACTAAAATTATAATGCAATAAATATACAAATTATACAAATTAAATAGATTTATACAATACAATAAAAATTTTAAAAATATATGACACCACATATAAACATAAATAGAGCAATCCGTTTGGACAGAATAGGGATACCTTCAATTAGAAAAATGAGGATTATGTAAGAGGAATATTTGGTTATATTTTCCATGAATAAAAAAAAAAAAAAAACATAAATAGAGCAATTCTCTATCAACAAAATTAACTAGCTCAAAAACACCTTATTCTCTTATTACTTGGATCCCATACATATAACAAACTGCAACAATACAATTATCCAACTGCAACTCAAGCCCACATACACAATAAACACAGTTATAATAATAAAATTTTTTAACCAGCATGTTTTCCCCTTATCCAAAAGCCCAAAAAGCATACATCCAGTTACACATTGTAAACTCTGTCATAGCAACTTTTATTCCCTCCATCTTTTTCTACTCTGAATGTTTCTAAAGCATTCATATGAATAAATTCTTGAAACTCCAATTGCACAGCTTCAAGGTTATGGTAATAACCATGCATCTGATTTCTTTTTTATTATTTTCTACAATAATTTGACCTTCTTTTCTCTATTTCAATTTACTGACTTCAAAAAACTCACTGAATCAACACTACATCACTATCAAAAACTATATGTACTGAAATTGCTTTCATTTCTTTTTCCTTTTTTCAGATTATATAGTATTGTACACCTAAATTATGATCCAGCACTCAGATCTAAAATTACTAGTCCTTCCATCGGCATTCTTGATGGCCAGATCTTTTATTTTTTCAATCTCACTTTTTCCCCTCTTGCTTTAAAAAAATTGTGATATGCTCTTCTTCCTTGTTGGTCTTATTTTTTTCCCTTAATTTTTAGTTTCTTCAATCTCTACAGTCTATCCAAAAAATCCATTCTCTCTAATATGTACAGTACTTTGAGTCCATATAATGCAAATACATCTAATCCTAATATGCTAAAACACTTATTACCTAAAATGCACAAAAAAATTTTCTGTGATTAAATTATGGGTAAAATACAAGAAACCCCCTTGTGGTTTCGCGAAAAGACACCTTACCCCCTATCATTTAGAAATCTCCACATAAACAACCTAAACTTCATAACTAAAGTGAAAATTGACTTGTAACCGGACATCTAACCTAGTGACGATCGGTATTCACAATATCCTTCAAAAGAGGAAAAAGCAAAAAAAAAAAAAGTCATACTTTCATCTCAACTCAATGCGTGGACTAGTTTTATTGGCTGGAATAAATGCAACTGATATCCTTGAAATTTTCAACTCAATACGTGCAGCAGCTTTAATAGAGCTAGTTTAGTTCCTGCCAAACCTTATCTTGGTTCTGATCCTGATTCAATCTTCTCCCTAAAGGTTGCCTTCGAGCCTCTACTTCTGAGTCAGGTAGTTCACCTCGTGAGAGGATTCAGTAGTAGTAGAAGAAGAGTAGCTGTAGCTACGGGACTCCGCCTCCAAGCGTGGAGAACAAATGCCATATATTGAGTTGAGATATATGGTTCTTGGTTGCTGAAATATTAGTTGTCACTGCTAAAATCGTGACACAAGATGTTGAGGTAAGGTATATTTAGATTAGTAGTCAATAAAGAAAGCAGCAGCACACGTTGGCTGCTTTGTTATATACTACTACTACTTGTTAATCACACCAGGAGCGGATCAAGTCATTGTCTCTCTGACTTTAATCCTTCTTCAAGTGCAACCAGCATCTGAGAAGATCCAACTTTTGCGAAATTGATCTTCAATCTCTTTCTGTGGTGTTGTTTT
The DNA here is from genome assembly GCF_036785885.1 of Coffea arabica. Classification (NCBI taxonomy): domain Eukaryota; kingdom Viridiplantae; phylum Streptophyta; class Magnoliopsida; order Gentianales; family Rubiaceae; genus Coffea; species Coffea arabica. The sequence goes on from NC_092321.1 coordinate 24,651,531, forward strand.
CCATGGAAGTGCGCAAATCAACCATACAAGCCGAAGTCCAAAAGAAACGAACCCAAAGGACGAAGGATATAGGGAACGCGCTTTTACTTTTACTGTGTTGATTGTCTAAACTGGACAAAGAGATTTTCTGCTCTACCATGGCATTGTCGGAAAAAACCCCGCTAAAGGAAGAGTTACCATGAAAAAACTGTAGCAAAACCAAAACCATTATCAGGGAGTCCGTGGTATGGTCCAGACAGAGTTCTATACTTAGGCCCCTTTTCCGGCTCACCGCCATCTTACCTCACCGGAGAATTCCTGGTGATTACGGGTGGGATACAGCCAGCCTCTCAGCTGATCCCGAGACATTTGCCAAGAACCGTGAGCTAGAAGTTATTCATTCAGGATGGGCTATACTTGGAGCACTTGGTTGTGTTTTTCCTGAGCTTTTATCAAGAAATGGTGTCAAGTTTGGAGAAGCAGTTTGGTTCAAAGCTAGTTCACAAATTTTCAGTGAAGGTGGTCTTGATTATTTAGGTAACCCAAGCTTAATTCATGCACAGAGTATTTTAGCCATCTGGGTTTCACAAGTCGGCTTAATGGGGGCTGCGGAGGGCTACAGAATTGCCGGAGGACCACTTGGGAGGTGACTGATCCTATTTATCCTGAGGGAGCTTTGGTCTTCTTGGATTGGCAGATGATCCTAAGGTTTTTGCTGAGCTTAAAGTCAAGGAAATCAAGAATGGTAGGTTGGCTATGTTTTCCATGTTTGGTTTCTTTGTTCAAGCTATTGTAACTGGAAAAGGACCTTTGGAGAACCTAGCTGATCACCTTGCTGATCCAGTGAAAGTGGTTGAAAGTTGATATCTAGAATATAAAGTTAGACGAGGGTTAGACGAGGGTATTCGACCGGCTGCCGGTAAGTCAGCCGGTTTAAAAGGTAATTTCCACTTTAGTTATGAAATTTAGGATGTTTATGTGGAGGTTTTTAAATAATAGGGGGGTAAGGTGTCTTTTCGCGAAACCACAAGGGGGTTCCTTGTATTTTACCCTTAAATTATTTATTGAAAAACATTTGCTCAATGTTAATACTTTTCCATATGTATAATTGTTACTCTAAAAGTTATTTTTCTCCCTCTATATAAATTTTATATTTTTCCCCCATAATCCAACTTAAAACCTCTCACATGTATAATTATTTTGAGAAAGTTTCTTTTGTTCGTTGTGTGAGGACCCGAAAATTTTCTTATTTTAATAGAATATTACTGGACTATTTAAATGATTATTCACTCATTTTTTTCGAATTAATTATTTCGATCATTTTAAATCCATTTATATGGAACGACGCTTCTTTTATGTTTTTAAAGTGTTTTGTTGAAAAATTCACTTTTCGAAAATTCGTCTAGTTTGGAATGACGAGTACACGTTTTTCGAGGCTATACTTGAATCGGGAGTGTATTAATATTGGAGAATTAAAAATGATCAATGGTAGATTAAGAAAGACTAATTAAGGAATTAATACTCGACTCATGTGAGGATTCACAAGAAATTTATTTATTTTGAAACCCTAATTTGGGCTTATTTAATGATTTAATTATCCATTTATTCCGAATATTATTTTCTAGACCTATTGAACCTAATTACATGGAATTATAGCTTCATTATATTTTTAAAGTGACTTGATTCAAAATTTAATTTCCGAAAGCACGTTTAGTGAGAATAGTGGATAGTGCTTGGAAATTTTAACCGATTGAGAGTGCAATAAGCTTGGAATATTGGAGACTTATACAATGGACCTAAATTAGGTATTATAATGTTTAAATACTCAAGTGATAATTATTAGTATTATCGTTATAAGAATTTCTCGGAGGTTTCGCGTTATAGCGTTAAAATTGACGGTACGCGTTTTCACACGCGCGACTTTATTTGAGGGACTTTAGACCCTTATTTCGGGACAATTAAGAGTGAATAATATTTATATGAACATAAGTGCATTAGAGGTTTAGTGCGCTAGTGAACCAAACGCGAGAGAAAATCGAGCCCTAAACGCACCAAACGAGCCCTAATGAGAGTTGACCTTGGAGTGAATTTACACCACTCATTTTAATCTTCTCTTGGAAGCTAACCTTGATCAAATCTTACTCTCTCTTCTCTCTCCTATTGCCGGCCAGCCCCCTCTCCCTCTCTAACTCCATTGTTTCAAAAATTTCTTCACCAAATCAACAACAAAACTCCAACCAATCTTCACCAAACTTGTAGATCAACTAGCAAACTACTTGGAGGTTGGATCTAGCTAACCAAAGGGCTGCATTTCACGGTTTCTTGGAGCCTCTTGAGGACCGAAATTTGCTGATCTAAAGCACTAAGGAGGTATGACATAATCCAACACTTTAAACTTGGTTTATGGTAGTAGAAATGCATCTCTAAGCACTTGCATGTAAGTGGATGGCTTGATATTGTTGGAAAATTTGAAAAGTGGGCTCTATGAACTCCCACTCTTGGGTTGTTGCTAATAAGAGATTTAATGTTGGATTTAATGGTGGTTTAGTGGTTAAAATGATAGATCTATGGAGTATTATTGTTGGAAACTCAAAGTTGAGGCCATGACAAAAATTTCCGAAACTGCCCCTGCTTTGTTCTGCCATGATAAGGCCAATTTTTGATGATCTAATGGCTTGAATGTGATTTTTATATGTTGTATTAGATGTGTAAAAATTTTCATTGGAAAACATTAACGTTTGGTTGGGCAAATGAATTTATTTGTGAACTAGTCAAGCTGGAAAACTGTTTTCGGATAACCCTGTCCAGCGGTAGCATTTCGACCATAACTTTGTCCTCCAACGTCGAAATCGAGTGCTGTCAGTGGCATTTGAAACTAGACATCCATACCTTTCCAACGGTATAAAATACACGTTCTGGTTCCATGTGTGGGAGCTGAACCATTCGTTTTAAGATAGCTGTCCTGTTTCTCTGTTCTGCTGGAATGATTTGTAGAGGCAGCAACTTGAGGCTCAATTTCGAGCTGGTTGTTTGCCAAATTTCAAAACGTTTTCTTCTGTGAATTTTTAGCCCTATGAATGTATTTTCCAACTCCATAAACCATGCTCAATTCTGAGTTAAGTCGACTGAGTTGTGATCAAAACAAGAACACTGCTCTGTTTTGGAAAAACCTAGTTTTGGACAGATTTGAGATGAGACTTGTTGTGGTCTTACTAAATGAAATTCTTGGTGTTAAACACCTACCAAATGTATCATGAATGTTCCTTAGACTTTCTTTTCACATATGAACCATGATTGGAGGATTTTCTTAGCCAAACGATTGGATTTGGAAAGAAAAGGATTAAAGGCAAATTGCCTTAAGAATTTTTCCAAACTTTAGTTGGTTCGTTGACTACCTTCCCGAAGGTATTTTTTTGTGAAATTTGATAGAGAGATACCCTTCATATAAGAGTAAAATACTGCCAATTTTGGTACCAATCCAAGTTCGTTTCGATACCTAACTAAACTTCCAATGTTGGAAGTTCAAATCTGGAAATTCTTCTCCAGTCTTGAATTTTCCCAACTTTGAGCTACCGTATCTCGGTATTCAAAACTCCGATTCTTGATCCGCTTGCTCTGCTAGAAACCTCACTTACAACTCTAATTGAGTTACAAATTTCAGAGGCCGGTTCGCAACGTGTGAATGTTGCCGAATTTTCAAAGTTGGCCAAAATCCAACTTAATTCTGCCTTGTGAATCGAGACAGTACCTTCAAGCTCATTTTTGAGCACTTTCCACTTCGATTCATGGAAAAGTGTCTTCTAGGAACTTGTAGTACTTTCTAAGAGGTTTCCAACGGTATAAAATTTTCCAATTCTCGACTTATGTCGAGTGAGTTATGATTTTTCAAAGATTCATAACAAAACTGAAATTTTTCAACTTTTAAGGAAATAGAGTTTTTCAAGAACTCTTTATTCTTTTGATATTATCTAAACGTTTTATCCCCGGTTTCCTAGATAAAGACTTAAAATACTCTTGAACGTTATCAAACCCCACTCGAATCTCGATTTACGAGTAATTGAGATTCATTTTCACGAAATTTCCTAGATTAATACTAGTGAACGAATTATTCCTCGATAATTGGGATATGAATGGTAATGCACTATTATTTGCCCAGACTCACACGAAGACCTTCAAGAGGATCCCACGGTGGACACTTGAGCTTCGTTTGAACTACTTGCTCTTAAACGTTTGGTGAGTGTCAAGTGTATGAATACTTGTACTCTCTGGACTTGATTCCTGCTTGGCTTACCTGATTACATGCTTAGTCTACTTGATTTTGAAAATGGAGTCGAGTGTGTACTTTATCGCACTCGTTCTTATTTGAAACAAATGACTCATGCTTAACATGTTTTGCCTGGTTTACATGACCTGACATACATGCTTAAACTTGTCGAATGCTTTATTACATGATATGGTATGCTATGGCTGCATACGTCGTTGGAGTGAATCTCCTCGACACTTACATGATACATGGGGGACGTCCAAACTCATAGGCCGACCTTGGAACTCGAGCCGGCATGGGCCTGGTCGGGAACCTTGGTGAGCCATGAGAATCACATGATAACCTTGATCTATTGGAGAGATCTTGATTGGCATACTTGTGGAGTATAGCCTTATAAATATCGTGCGGGCCCGAAGCGGTGTATGGTGGATGAATGAGAAGTAAGTGGTGATCTACGGTTTGGAAATATCAACCCGTTTGACTGAGAGTCATCGCGGGAAGATATACGAATGAACTGGCAAAGCAAGTGGAACCTAACTCTTGAGAGCTACCATATCTTTGAATTGTTTCTGTTTACATTTCGTTGGCTTTATGAATTACTTGCAATTTATCACTTGAACTGTTATTTGGGCTTGTTACCTGAACAACGTGCTTGCATGTGTGTTCTTGGCCTCACGAGCGTTTTGCTCACCCTGTAGATTTGTTTTCCTTAACAGGATCGGGCATGGAATGAACTTGGAGAAACCCATTTTATGTACTTTTGGTTTAAGGTTTCTAATGTATTTGGGATAGACTCCTTATTGATTGTACTTTTGGGAACCTAATGTATGATTTGGATATTTGATGTATCTAGATGTTGTATATTTTGGGCATTGATGTAACTTTTGGGAATTTGATGTAAGGATTGGATAATTGTTACATGTGGTTAAGTTTGGAAGTTTTTCGCACTTTCTTACTTATCTAGTGTTGTAGAATAATATTGTGTTAAGCTTGAACAGATATAACCTTGAGTCCTGGCGAGAGTTGGGCAGGCGTCCCGCGGATACCCTCTGGTTCGCTTTAGGGAGAAGTAGGGGCGTCACAGTTGGTATCAGAGTTTAGGCTTCAGATCTCTATAGTGTGTCCTAGGCTTAAACGTTTAGGATGCCGGACTATGGAATTGGATTGAAAGCTAAGTGATTGCTTATAGGAATGAAAATTTGAATCTAGGTTTGAATTAGTTAATGACAAGAAATCTTGATCTTGTGTGATACATGTGGGATAGTATAGGGTGATCAAATCTGGTTTATCGAGTATATCTGGACCTACATGAGCTTTTACTTATAAGTGTAAGTTATGGAAGGCAAGGGTGGTATTAAATTGTCTCGGGAACGCATTATAGTGGTCCATTGTCGAGGAAGACCTAAGGGAGCATTGGAGAGATAGTCCAATTTACCGAACTAGGACTTCACGTGATTTCAAAGGACATGTTTGCACCCAAATGATAGGGTGTTAATAGTGGTCGATCATTAGAAGTGGCTATCCGAGGAAACTAGGGTGGTTCGAAAGAACAATCGAGAATCGAGGGTAATTATGGATGCCTAGATTACTAGAGTTCTTGAAGCAGGAACTGGGGTACTTGAGGAGTGGGGAAAAACAAAGGCACCTTGTGAAAAACTTTAAAAAGTTAAGAACCGACTTGTTAAGGTAGTGTTCGAAATTAAAAACCGAATGGATAAGTCGATGGTTGGGTATGTTGGCTTGGTTGAACAAGTGGAGAATGACAAGATATTCGATAAGGGACATGAGACTAAAACCCCTAGTGCTGGAATCGAAAATGATCCTACGAGATAGTAGAGACTTTTGGCTCTACCAATCCCTAAGCTAGTGACGTAGTTCACTTTAATGGCTTTGCCATAGTGGTCGGGGTGATGCTTACTCGAAGGTCATTGCATTTCGTGTTTTGCTTGATTATGTTTACTATCTTGTGAAACAATTGAATGTTACTCATGAGACACTTGATTTTATTACTTCATGATTTCAAATCTATGATTGGGTTGTACACATTTGCAATTATTTCGGTGTCTTCCCTTTTATTTTTATATTTGTTTGGCATGATTAAAGTACCACTTCTCAAACTTCGTCTATGTGCACTTATGTTATGACATGCCTTTGTGAATGTTAAATCCATGAGTGGCCAAACAAATGAAAAGGAACAGAGGGTAAGAGGTTAAGCAACCCCAAGCTCAAGGGGATGATTATAGAGCGACTGTTGGACCAAACCGAAACCCTAGAAATGGAGGAAAACAATCACGTAGTTACTGTTATTGACCATATCACTGATGTTCCAGCACGATTGGTTGAGTACTAAAGCTCTAGACTAATACGCTAACCTAAGAATCAAGAGAGATGTGAAAATAGAATGATTCTTCAAGTTCGCCTATCTAGGTTTCACGGAAGACCTAATCTCGAAATAGTAAGATTGATTTGAAAGGATACAATAAGGCACTAGTGTGAGCAAGAGGTTATGATTTCTTCTCGAACAACTTTATAGATAAGTATTGGAAAGTGAATTAAGATATGGAACCTTCATATTAGGGAATAAGACCCCGTATCTTGTCGTGTTTGTAAATGATGATAGTAAACTCGTGGAAACCTAAGGACTTGGCCGTATTAAGCAGAGAATAGTTAAAATTTATATGTCAGGGTAACCTATAAGTGAAAGAATGCAAGAGTAATACGGCTCGAGCTTTCATGATGAACAGCCACTCATTTTGATCCTTTGATTTGCCTGGCAGGTTAGCACTTGACTTAAGTCGATTGGTAAGATGACAATTTTGGAAGAAATGCGTAAGGAGATGAACGTTCTTCGAAATGAAGTGGAATTTCAAAAGAAATTGGCTGACTACTAGGAAGGATGGTAGAAACAGGAATATGCAGAGAAAACTGAGTTGCTACGTAAGAATGTGGAACTAGAAAAGGAATACAAGGAAAATCCTCAAACTAGTCAAGCCGTCACTTCTCATGCAAATTGTGGATACTGTGGCAAGATTAACCACACTGAGAACAAGTGCTGGATGAAGCAAGGAAAGTGTCTGAGGTGCGGTAGTATCGAGCATAAGATTTCGAATTGCCCCAGTGCATCTAAAAAGAGGAAATACTTAGCGGCCAACTAGATTCGTCACAAAGTAATCAAGTGCCAAAAGAGGCCTAAGTGATGAAAATTTACGAGTGGGGGTAGATAACTCCACTCGAGACTTAGAGGTGATAGTTAGCCTAGACTAGACTAGCACTTCTGGAAACTTAATCTTTTGCTTAAGGAAAAGTCTTTTGTTATTTTGTACCTTGGTGACTTGGCACGTTTTGATATAATCTTGTTGTTTTCCTTTCCCTTTTGAAATGATTTGATAAATCTATCCCGACTTGATGCAACTATTACGATTTTTCATGACCTACGGAGAGGTACGTTGCTTTTAATCGATTTCATGACTTATATGTATGGTCGTACCTTTCCCTACACTTTTAGATTGATAATAAGATATGAATGATAGTAGACATGATTAAGATTGTACTTGAGAGCATAGGCAAACTTGAGATCTTGAAGATAACCAGGGATTTGGACCAAAATGAGAACTTAGTATTAAAGTGGGATCCAATGTTTGAATGCCAATTTGAGATATTAAAATCGGGAGATTTGAGTTGGGGAATTGAAATATTTTGACAAATTCGATGAGCCTAACAATTAAGGACCGGATATCATATTTGGAATAGACGCTTGAGGCTATATGTATATAGATTATCGAGACTTGAACGATGTGACTAATAAGAACAAATATTCCGTAGTCTCACATAAACAAGAATTATAATCAATGGCCAGGAGCAGCGAATAAGGGATTTAAAGTAGAGTTACTACCAACCAGGAATCCTAGGGACCGGTGTGCTTAAGACCACTTCCAATTCAAGATGGAGATGCTTGAATTTTCAGTTATGCCCTTTTTGTTGACTAATGCACTAGCAGCAATTATTGCTTTAATGCATCAAGGTTTTAAATCGTAATTGGATTAATCTGTGGTGACGTTTATTGATGATATATCGGTATACTCTAAGGTTTGAAAAATCATGAAAAAAAAAAACACCTGATGATAGTTTACAAATCTCGAGAGAATGCCAATTTTCGTTAAATCCAATAAATTTGAGTTCGATTGGAAGGAAATAGCCTTTCTAGATTGTACATATCTAAAGAAGGAATTGTTAGTAACTCAGCTGCAGTAGAAGTTGTTTAAGAGGAAACAACTAGGAAATTCTACCGAAAATTGGAGTTCTTAGAGGTAGTCGAATATTACCTTTGGCTTGATCAAGGAGTTTTCCAAGAGTGCAAGACTTGCCAAGTTATTTGGAATTCTAAATGTGAGGAAAAATTTTAAAAGTGAAAGGTGTTTTTAACCGATACACTTGTGTTAGCCCTACCGAGCAGAAAATGTAGTTTTGTAATTTACCCAGATGCTTTAAAGGATGAATTAGAATGTATACTAACGATACATGATGAGACGATTGTGTATGTCTCTAGAAAGTTAATATCACAAGAGAAAGTAGCCAACTCATGATTTGGAGTTAGTAGTTATAAATTTGCATTATAGAAGTGAAGACATTACCTATATGAGGTAGACCCGGAACCGATTAAATTGCCGTACGACTTGGAAGTTAAAATGCCTATTGGGGTCAAGACTTGATTGCTAGTGGGATGAGTAGAAACTTTGAAATATGAGTTGGAAAACGTAAGTTAATGATTGATCTGATAGGCTTAACCATGAAGGTAATGATATTGTTCTAAGAGTGAATTTCGAGGACGAAATTCCTTTTAAGGAGGGGAGGATGTGAGGACCCGAAAATTTTCTTATTTTTATAGAATATTACTGGACTATTTAAATGATTATTCACTCATTTTTTTCGAATTAATTATTTCGATCATTTTAAATCCATTTATATGGAACGACGCTTCTTTTATGTTTGTAAAGCGTTTTGTTAGAAAATTCACTTTTCGAAAATTCATTTAGTTTGGAATGACGAGTGCACGTTTTTCGAGACTATACTTGAATCGGGAGTGTATTAATATTGGAGAGTTAAGAATGATCAATGGTAGATTAAGAAAGGCTAATTAAGGAATTAATACTCGACTCATGTGAGGATTCACAAGAAATTTATTTATTTTGAAACCCTAATTTGGGCTTATTTAATGATTTAATTGTCCATTTATTCCGAATATTATTTTCTAGACCTATTGAACCTAATTACATGGAATTATAGCTTCATTATATTTTTAAAGTGACTTGATTCAAAATTTAATTTTCGGAAGCACGTTTAGTGAGAATAGTGGATAGTGCTTGGAAATTTTAACCGATTGAGAGTGCAATAAGCTTGGAATATTGGAGACTTATACAATAGGTATTTTAATGTTTAAATACTCAAGTGATAGTTATTAGTATTATCGTTATAAGAATTTCTCGGAGGTTTCGCGTTATAGCGTTAAAATTGACGGTACGCGTTTTCACACGCGTGACTTTATTTGAGGGACTTTAGACCCTTATTTCTGGACAATTAAGAGTGAATAATATTTATATGAACATAAGTGCATTAGAAGTTTAGTGCACTAGTGAACCAAACGCGAGAGAAAATCGAGCCCTAAACGCACCAAACGAACCCTAATGAGAGTTGATCTTGGAGTGAATTTACACCACTCATTTTAATCTTCTCTTGGAAGCTAACCTTGATCAAATCTCACTCTCTCTTCTCTCTCCTATTGCCGGCCAGCTCCCTCTCCCTCTCTAACTCCATTGTTTCAAAAATTTCTTCACCAAATCAACAACAAAACTCCAACCAATCTTCACCAAACTTGTAGATCAACTAGCAAACTACTTGGATGTTGGATCTAGCTAACCAAAGGGCTGCATTTCATGGTTTCTTGGAGCCTCTTGAGGACCGAAATTATCTGATCTAAAGCACTAAGGAGATATGACATAATCCAACACCTTAAACTTGGTTTATGGTAGTAGAAATGCATCTCTAAGCACTTGCATGTAAGTGGATGGCTTGATATTGTTGGAAAATTTGAAAAGTGGGCTCTATGAACTCCCACTCTTGGGTTGTTGCTGATAAGAGGTTTAATGTTGGATTTAATGGTGGTTTAGTGGTTAAAATGATAGATCTATGGAGTATTATTGTTGGAAACTCAAAGTTGAGGCCATGACAAAAATTTCTGAAACTGTCCCTGCTTTGTTCGGCCATGATAAGGCCAATTTTTGATGATCTTATCGGGTTCATCGGGTTCAACCCGATTCTGACTCGAACCCCCGAAATCTAATTTCGTGTTAGATTCGTGTCGTGTTTTCGAGTCGTGTCAGAAATTGTCACCCCTAGGATGGGACTTTCGGTCTAGTTTTTCTTTAGTTTAAAAAACCATCTACAGCAACAAAATGAATATCTGTAAGGACCCGAATTTTTACTTATTTTAATTTTATTTTACTGGCTTAATTATTTATTTATTCCCCCGTTTACCCCAAATAATTTATTTCACCCGTTTTAAGTCCATTTGTATGAAAAAATGTCCCTTTATAATTTTAAAATATTTCGTTAGCAAATTTAATTTTTTTATGGCTCGTTTAGCGAGAAATAGCGAATACACGTTTTTTGAAACTATATTTGATCCAAGAGTGCAATAATCATGAAAAATTAAGAATGATCATTAGTAGACTAAGAAAAGTTAATTGAGAGATTGGATGTGAGTGAATTCAAATGTTCGCCTTATCGCGCGCGAGTCGTAGGTTCGCGTTTTTCATTTCGGAACGGTTAAGTGGAGATTTAAAAAACTAATACTAGACTACTAAGAGTGGATAATTACCATATTAAAGGAATTACATTGGAGGTTTAGTGCACAATTGAAACAAACCCGAGAGAAAACGGTGGTACGAAATCCTATTGAGCACTAGTGAAGGATTGACTTTTTGCCCAACACATGCTACTATTTCATTCTTTTCCTCCAAGAAAACTAAACCACCAAACTCCCTCATCTCTCTCCTCACTCTCGGCCAGCCTCAAGACAAGAAAAAGAACAAGAAAACCAAATCACAAAACCACTCCCTCACTCTCTCTCTTGGTCGGCAACCATAGGAAGAAAAAGGAAGAAGGAAAACTCCATTTCTTTGGCTTCAAGCTTGCTTGTTCTTTATCCTCCAACCATTAAACTCCTTGGATTCTTGCTCTAGCTTGAAAGAAAGTGATGGGGACGGCTGGATAGGGCTGTTTTAAAGGGTTTTCACACCAAAATTTCTGGTTTCTTTAAGAACTAGGGAAGTAACCACAACTCTTGCTTTCATGTTGCAATTTTTGGTTTTGAAGCTTTTAGCTTCCTTATTGTTGTTGTTGCTTGGATTGGAATGGTTGAAGTGGGCTCTATGAATTCCTACCTTGGGTATATGTGCTGATATGATGATAATATGAGTGTTATTGTGGTTGTAATGAGTATTAAGCTTAGAAATTGAAGGAAAGATGAAGGAAAAATTTCGCAGGAATGCTAGACAAATCTGTCCTGTTTTTGCCGTACCTATATTTCGAATTTTGGGGGCTCAAATGACTGTGAAACTGATGTGTATATGTTATATATGTTGTATAGAAAGTTCCTACCAAAAATCATTTGAATTGGTTGAGCAAAAGTTGAATTTTCGAAATGTATAGAAACCTAGAAAACGTGTTCTGGGCTGATGAACAGTGTCTCTTTAATTGAATATATCTCTATGTACAAAAGTCAATATTGAGTTCCATTTATGGCATTTGAAATTAGACATTTGTAGCTTTCCAATGGTATAAAATTCACCTCATGGTTCGAACTGAGTGAACCGTAGGAGTTCACCAAAATTTCCTGTTCTGTTCTGCTGTTCTGTTCGAATGACAGTGATAAGCTGCGTCTTGTCACTTGAATTCGAACTACCTATGAACTAATTTTCAAAATGACTTCTTCTGATGAAATGTAGCCTTTTGAATCTAGTTTTCAACGCTACTGACCATTCTCAATTCCAATTGTATTGAGTGAGATATGGTACAAATTGTAAACTGCAGCAGAGCTGGGAAAACCCTTTCTTGTGTTGGCCGAATGGTTAGGCTAATTGAGGGATGCTTTGTTTTAAAAATTTTGATGTCAAGTGACTACCAATTACTTGTTAAGTGTTTCTTCGACATTGGTTTCACAAATGAACCGAAATGGGACTGATTTCATTGTGCAAAATGTTCGAAAACGAACTAAAAGCAAGAAGACAGATTTACTAGGAAATATTTTCCAAACTTTGGTGGTCTTGTTAACTGTCTTTCCATACTAGTTTTTGCGTGAATTCGATAGGGGAATAGTACTCATATGGAAGTTTAAGTGTACCAAATTTAGTGTTATTTTAAGACCATTTTGATACCCAAATGATATCCCAAAGTTTGCCTTTCAAATCTGGAAAACTTTTCTTTTTCTCTTGGCCAAATGGTCAAATTTGTTTTGGAATGTTTTGTTTCGAAAACTTTGATGTCAATTACCCCTAAATTGCTCATTGGATGTTTATGGAACATTGGTTTCAACATTTGAGTCAATTAAGGTTGATTGTGTGGGACAAAACTTTTAAAAGGAAAGAGAAACTCGAATAGGCAGATTAGCCTTGAGAGTTTCACGAACTTTGGTTATTTCGTTAACCACCTTCCCGTACGAGTTTTTGCCTAAATTTTGGTAGAACATAGTCCACATATGGAAGATTTAATGTATCAAATTTGGTGTATTTTCAATGCCATTTCGATGGTCAAATGATACTTCAAAGATAGCTTTTCAAATCTGGAAACTTTTGGTCAGTGAGTAATTTTCAGCCGACTTTGAACTACTATATCTTGATGCTCAAAACTCCGAATTTCATTCCGTTTATTGTGTTGGAAACCTTGATTGGAATTCATATTGTGTTACAAATTTCAAAGGCTAGTTCTCTTTCTGTGAATTTTTTCGAATTTCCAAAGTTTGCCGAAAAACAAGACTGAAACTGCCATACTTACTCAGATCAGCCACTTTGAGCTGAAAAATGATTGCCTTTCATTTGGAATCATAGAAAAGTGTCTTCTAAGAACTTTTATTACTTTGGAACTAGTTTCCAACGGTATCAATTTTTCCAATTTTGGACCTACTGAATGCAACATCCGATTTTTCAAAGATTACTCCTTAAAACTGAAATTTTTAAACTTGATGGGAAATGAGTTTTTAGAAACTCTTCACTACCCTTCAATATTGAATGACTGTTTTAAACTTGATTTCATGAAAAAAATGAGTTTTCCTTGTGTTATTAAATCCCACTTTTGAGTCTCGATTTACGAGTAATTAAGACTCTCTTTCATGATATTTTTTTAGTATTGTACAAGTGTACAACCTTCCTTGTTAACAAGGGTTTATAAACAATAGTGTGTTATAGTCAATTATTACTGGCTCAGGTGCTCAAGGGGACCTTCAAGAGGATCTCGAAGCGGACGCCTAAAAGTTTGTTTGAGCACTTACACTCTATTTTGAATTGGTGAGTGTTCCATATAAGAGTATGTGACTTGAATGATTTTACGACATGTTTACTCCATGGTCATTATGTGTTTAACTGTTAATTGCTACCGATAATTACTCCTATGAACTTTTTCACCGTTTTAAGGCGAGTGTGTACTTTATCTCATTCGACCTACTAAAATGATAAATTTCTACCATTAACTGTGAACTACTTACCGTTTATCGATTTATTTGAACTACTTACCGTTTACCGATCTATTTGATTACTTACCGTTTACCGATTTACTTGATTACTTGCGCATGTTGTAAGCTCAAAATTGAACCAGATCCTACCCTTGGTTACTAACCTGCTCGAGCCAGGACTGGAATCGGTCGGATAGGTTGGAACCCTGGCCAACGTGTCGGTATACTCGAGTATTACCACGGGAGGGATAAGGTGATGGCCAGACAAACCGAGGGGATCTGAAGTTATAAGGTGAAGTTGACCGAAATGGTTCCACTGGAACACCGTATCCTTCAATATGTGTTTATTTCTGTACAATGATAACTGTCTCATTGTAAATGTGCCAATGTGAAATCTTGAACCATATATGTATCATGCTTAACTTATTTGATTTATTAGAACTGCTAGTGTTTTGGAATCTCACTGGGTTGTTTAGCTCATTCCACGTTTTTATTTTCCTTAACAGGGTTCAAGATCGAGAGTGCTCGTGAATAATACTAAATTATTTTCTTTTGAAGTCCTTAAGTTGCATTACAGCAGATGGCTGTAGTACATATTCTTTTGGATTGTATTTAAGTTTGAAAGTTAACTAATTGTAAGCATGAAATGTTTTGGAGTACTTTAATTATATATTGAAATTATTTGAAGTATTTCTAGTATTGAATTATGGATTGTAGTGAGCCCTGGCGAGAGTTGGTCAGGCGTTCCGCGGATACCTTTGGATTCGCCCTTAGGAGAAATGGGGGCATCACAGGTGGTATCAGAGTCACTTCGTGTGGTCTCTACGCAGGGTGAGATTGGGCTAAGTGGTGTTATGGTCCTTATTACTGAGTTACAACCGCTTCGAGAATTACTTGTGTTATAATCTGATGAAATCTACTTTATGAATTACTTGCAATTACTTGCAAAATCGAGAGCAAATTGTAACTCAGGTTGTCGACTAAAAGAACATTATGAACAAAAGTCTGACCATTCTTACCAACATCACCAATTCCAATAGTTTTGGCTTTATTATCGTCTCCAAAAGTAACCTTTCCACTTGTTTTTGGCTTGAACTTGATGAACTGTGATGCATCACCAGTCATATGTCTTGAGCATCCACTATCTATGAACCATTTTGATTCTTTAACAATGTTCACCAGGTTCACCTACACAGTAGTCCACAATATAATGTTTGGTACCCATTACTTTTTGGGTCCTTCATGGTTAGCATTTTGTCTAATAACCCACATGCATCTCATTCCATTTCTCATGTTTTTCTTAACATAACAGTTGCTATTCATGTGACCAAATTGACAACAAAAGTTACATACAGTCATTGAATCAATCAAATGAACAGATTTAATGAATCTGACTTACCTTCTCTTGTGGACAGTAAATTCATTTTTACTATAATTCAATCTTTTCTGATGAGTGTTAAGGTGAGGTTCAGTTTCATTCTTTTGAAGGCGGTTCTGTTTCATATGTTGTAACAATTGACATAAATCATCCATCCTTTTTTTCAGGCTGCATTGTTCACTTCTGAACATGTCACAGAGATTTGTCTTTTTGTTAAATTCAGCAAGCACATCAGTTTCAATCCTTTTCAGGTTCTCATTTTCATGCTTAAGACACTTGTTTAGTCAAAAAAGATGTGCATTATCTTGTATTAGAAAGCTAATTTTCTGTTTTAGTTCCTTGTTTCTAACATAAGATTCTTTTAAGCTGCTATGCATTTTTTCTAGGAAAGAATTAATATCAACATCAGACTCACTATCACTATCAGTTTGAGAGTTACATTGGGTTACCTCTTCATCTCCAATGGCCATGAAAGCCACTTGGGCGGATTCCTCTTCTTCCTCTACTTCTCCTTCTGAATTGCAGTCATTCCAGGTGATCTGAAAATTGTTAAATTTTGGTTTTCGTTCACTCTTATTCTCCTTCTTTTTCTTCATTGGACATTCATTTGCATAATGACCAGGTTGACTGCATTCAAAGCACTTATTAGTTTGCTTTTTGTTGAATTCCAGCTTTCCTTTATTTCTGAAGTTGTTGGATTGATTTGGAAAGGAATTGCTATGTCCTTCTTTTCTGAATCTTCTCTTGTTGAGTATTCCTTTGAAGTCTCGTGTGATGAGTGCAATGTCACTATCATGACCTTCCATGTCATCTCCATCCAGAGAGATTGTATCATCTTCTTCTTGTGTAGTCTTCAGAGCAATGCTCTTTCTAACTCTTGTGTTTTCTTCTTCCTGCACCTTAGACTTGAGTTTTAGCTCATAAGAGGTTAGTGAATTTATAAGGGATTCAATAGATAAAGTGTTCAGATCTTTGGCTTCCTCAATGGCAGTCACTTTACTCTCCCAATCCTTTGATAGAGCATTCAGAATTTTTCTATTTTTCTCACCTAGAGAGTAGTCTTTCTCAAGAACTTCTAGATCCTTAATAAGATCATTGAATCTACAATACATCTTGTCGATGTTTTCGTGAGATTCCATCTTAAAGGATTCATACTTCGTGACCAGAGTGGACTTCTTCTGTTCTCTCACATTTTCACTTCCTTCGTGTATTTCTCGAAGTTTATCCCAGATTTCTTTTGCGGATTTGCAGCCCTTGACTCTAACAGATTCGTTTGAGTCTAAAGCACTGTACAGTACATTCATCGCCTTGGCATTCAGAGTGAGATGAATTCTATTTTCAGCAGTTAGTTCTCTTCTTATTTTTGGTCTTGGCCTGTTTGTATTTACATCAATAGTGGAGGCATCAAACAGACCTTCATTGACAATAAACCATAGCTCAATATCAATAGATTGTAAGAAAATAATCATCCTTTCCTTCCAACTCACATAGTTTGAACCATTGAACATAGGAGGTCTAGTTACTGATTGTCCCTCAAAGAACATGGCATTGTTGGTTGTCATATTTACTCCTAAGCCGATTGAGCTTAATCTCAAGGAAACCAAGTTCTGATACCAATTGTAAGGATCGAATACAACCTAAGAGGGGGGTGAATTAGGTAGTTTTAAAAGCTAGCCAAAATATAAATTACTTTTTCTGAACTAGCCCTCTTTTTCTAAAGAACCAGACCAAGGAACAATTTATAATAAGGCGGAAGCAATTTAGAGCAGAAGAAGTAAACAGTTAGTGTTGCAAAACAGTAAATAACAAGATGCATTAGCAAACCAAATTTCAAACTTGACTAAAGTTTGAATATCCCTTTATATTGTAAGCTTCTTCAAGTTGATTCAACAAACAACCAATCTCTTGTGTATACGGGAAGGATCACTTCTTTCTTGCCTCAAGATACACTTGATCAAGTAAGGAAGTTTTACAATCACTCGAATAACCCTCACAGAGCTACACTATTGAAGAAATTGAATCACACTTGAAAAGCTAAAAGAAGATCACATAACTAAGAGTACAAATCTTCTTTTTGGAGTACTCCTATGCTTAAATCACTCAAGATCTGATGTAGACTTAATGTGTATCAGTCCTTTTGGTGGTTGACTTTTGTCCTATATATAATAGACCAAAAATATCTTCAATTAAAGCCACCAACGGACATAAGGCAGCTGAAGAGTCAACTAGCCGTTAGTAGTGTCGGACGTCCGGTAGGCTGATTTTGTGCGTCCGAACGCAGGTAGTGAGTTCAAGAAATTTTCTTGAAATCTTTAGGACGTCCGGCAGCAACAGAATATGCGTCCGACCATATGATGTAAAACTTGGAATCCTTCATTGATTCTTTCGGACGTCCGGTGCTTCTAATGTTTGTCGTCCGAAGTGTTGCAAAGATTTTCGGACGTCCGGTGCTCAGGTATTGTGCGTCCGATCAAGGTTAGAGATCTTAGAAGTGCTGACTTATCAGCTTCGGACGTCCGAGGATAGGTTCTTTGCGCGTCCGAAGATACTCAACGGTTATCGGACGGCCGATAGGATGTAATTGTGCGTCCGACAAATGTTTTAGCAGATGCTTGGCCTTTGAACCTGTCTTGCTCCATTTTCTGACCAAAAACAAACTTGGAAAACATTAGTTTTATCCACTTGTTTTGTAATCATCAAAAGGTATGATCAAAGATAAACAGATTTGTTAAACCTGTCCATGCAAACCAAAAATGTTTTGAAACCGAGCCTGACTGGCCAATCAGACCAGTTGAACCATCGGCTAACCAGCTTTTGTATTTGGTAGGCCTTAAAAAATCAATTCGGATAAAATCCGGTCGAGATTGTATCAAACTGGAAAAATTGTTTAGCTCAACCATTGAACTATTAAATTGAAAATGGTTTTGAGTGAACCAACCATTCATACCAACTTTAATTAAGCCAAAACTATTAAATTTAGTCAATAAATCACATTAAAGTACATTCTAAATTTTAAAAAAAAATTATATGATCATTTCAGGAAACCATTGTTTAAATAATGATATTAGTTTATATTTTAAATATTTGAAACTTTTATGATTCAAGGGTCCAAAACACTTATTTCACCATATCACGATGAATTGATTTGGAGTGTCTAATACCCAGAAGTTATTGTAAATCTCCTTTAGATTTAATCATTACAAATTTTTTTCTTTTCCTTTTTTTTTTCTCTAGAGGATCGACAGTGATGCTCCACTTATCCCCTTGATCATTCAAGTGACCTGTGGTTACATTTAAGGCATCTTACCCAACTAGGCTTAAACATTACCACTTATCAGTGCATAATTGTTTCCAATTAATTAAACAGTAATAACTCTTGCCTTATTCTACTCATCTTTGTCTCTCTTCCACAATTGCATCTTTACTATTATCTAACATTTACAACCTATATAGTATATTTAATTTTTTAACTCTTTAATGCATATAATTTCTTTATCATTGCCTTCTATTCTTTTCATACCTATCTTGTAAATTATTACTCATATAATTTAGGAGCATTGGAAGTGTAAAAATTAAAAAGGCAAGAAATAGTGCTATCTACAATTCTTTCACCTTTTGTTTATAAAAATTAATTTTGTGTGTCAATTAAGTAATTCTTCAAAGATTATAATGATGATTAAGTATTTAATTTTGATATCATAAACAAAGTGTCTACAATTATTTGCATCTTTTTGATGTTTATAATAATGATGCGGATTAATAATGGTTAGCCCAACTGTTGAACTAATGACCCTTTTTCTAATCAAGTTTTTGAATCAATGACTGGATTGGCATTCAATATCTTCTATATAAAGCCCTCCATAATGTATGTTTTAGGAATAGTTTATGTTAATGATTTACTTTTTATGGTGGTTTTCTGCTAGCATTGTTATATTGTTATTGACAAATCTTTCATTACTTTACCTCATAATTTGATTTGATTTTGTAGTCCAAGTAATCAAAGTACAAGGAGAGTAAAGAAAACTTTTCTAATATGTACGTCATTTTCCACGGTAGCAGGTTGACCTATAATGAGACGGTTTAAATTTTCCTGTCCCCATACTTTAGAGAAATCATGACTGCCAGTTAGACAAAAACTAATTCAAATGGCAAAACAAGAAAATCAAGAAACTAAAGAATTCAAAACTTTCAAGAAAAAATTTGATCTCTTGAAAGACTATAACAAAAACAATAGAAAAAAGTTATAACATTTAAATTTGGGTAATAAGAACAAGGCCCTTAAAATACAATCAATCTAATCAACTACCATAATGGACATTGCTTTCATGTACCTATGCAAACACAATGACCAAATTAACTATGAAACCAATTCCTATACCCCTTTTAACTATTAAATCTAAAACTATAATAATACCTAAATAATAAAATCAAATATCAATTAGCTTCATTTAATATTATCAACATTGTCTCCTTAAACTAAACTCTTACGGATATCTTCTCTAATGCCATCACGAGTAACAATCTCCAATGCAAACTCTATTATAGTGTTGACTTCGTGCAACTCCAATTTGTAAATGGTTAAAATTTTTGCCTTCACCTGTAGGAATGGAATAGGCTTGTAGTTTGCATACAATTTGACAGCCAGTTCACTATTAACAAAAAATTCATTCGTACTAAGTCATTCACCATTATAATCACCATATCCATGATAACCACCAGCCACACAATTTTCAAAACCCAAGAAATCTTACCTTTCCTTATGCCAAAAATAATTTCCACCATATAAATTTCTAATAGATTTATCCACTCCACAATTTAAAGAAACAATTTTTTTGTCATCTTCATCCAAATCAATGCCTTCAGTAACAAAATTTGTTGTCATCAGTCACCCCAAATAATTGGTGCAAATCAAAGTTTTCATGCTCATTAAAATCTTTAGAAATTTCTCCGTTGTCAATAAACAAAACCTCTTTAGAATTAACTTCCTATTCCAAACCAATTTTTGACTTGTGATCAGATTCATATGAAAATTCCTTTAAAATATAAAAAACATCAACCAAAAAAGATGAGATGACGTAGAAGTGAGAAAAAATCTTTTATAAAATTCTCCACCCATATATATGCATATTCTTGAAAAAGTAACTTTTTCTTATTCTTCAGAATTTCTTTTGAAAACCATTATTGAATTCACCCTAACAATAATTTTTAAGACACTTCTGTATTATTTTTTTTGACCATTCAAATCTTTCCTCACCGCTACTTCAAATGTGCAAAATTTTAAAATTTTCACCATCCAGAAATTCTCTATCTATGATAACTCAAAACAATTTATGTGCCCTCAAGTCACAAATATACCTCCTAGCTAGCTTATGCCTGGACCTTTGTATAAACAACCAACACCAACAACTCTTGACATAATCCTTGTTTTTTTTTTTAAATATCACTACCTACAATAACAGAAATAATTTCAGCTTAGTCCTTGTTTTCAAATCTTTGTTCAGTTAGAGACAATTTTTTTTATTTGTCAATCAATAAACGAGTAGCTCAAAACTAACTCCATAGTGGTTCCATTTTCCGATTTTTGAGTACTCTACCACAAACTCTATAACTGTCACTATGGCATAGGCATCCTAGACACTCCCGAAACAAATTCTTGAATCCAGAGTTGGGATATGGCTTGTTAGCATGAAAAAATATACAGCAGAAGATAATATATTTTTGCAAAACAAGAAACAATTAGTCAAAATATAGTTGATAAAGAATGAATATAACAGGGCTATAAGGCTTTTGTTTATCATAAACGATAGAATGCGGAAGGCAAAATATGTGTCGAAATATAACTAAACTTTAATAGATCAATCACTCTTAAGTGTTTTGTACACCTAGACCAATCGGCCACAAAGCCTATAAATACTACTATCTAATCAACTATCACAATGAACTCAACTTATGCATACCTATGCAAATTCAACGATGAAATCAACTATGAAACCAATTCTTATGCCACTTATCACTTTAAACTAAAACTATCATTACACCTAAATAATAAAATCAAATACTAATTAGTTTTGTTTATTATTGTCAACTGTTTACTCTCTTTTATTTTTGTTGCACTTTATTTTTCGTGTTAAGAGTTAAGTTGAATATTTACACCAAGTTTTGATATTATCTATGTTGCGCTTACTCTGATATTTGATTAAATTATTTGCTTTATTCCAATCATTATATAATTTGGAATATATTTGGAGTTTGAAACTGTTTTGTCCTATTCTAATTTAATGAAGTTTTTCCAAGTCAAATTAAGTCTTAGATGTAGTCAAATATCACATATCAAACTATTTATCCTCCCTCTAGATTGACCTGTTTAGGACAACATCAGCAAAGTTAGAAGTCCTTTTTGTTTCTTTCGAAACTTTCTCAAGTAAGAGAAGAAAAATCAATCCAAAAATAGAATAGATTTCTATTTTTCTGGTCAGTAAATAGATCAGATTAACATATCAAGAGATCTCTATTTATCAGTTTTTAATCCTCATCCTTTCCCAAAATTTGAATCATCACAAAGAAAACCAGAATAAATGAAAATCAAACCAAGATTAAAGCTAATCACACAAAACTCAATTTAGTATTGTGTTGTATCAAGAAGTTTCATAAATATTTGGATGTCAATTTCATATGGTTTTGAATTTGGAGTATTTATTTGATTTTATGTTCATAGTTACATCCATGCACAAGATTACTAGCACTGGTGGAGTAACATGTAATTAAGTGGTGGCAATTAGTGTCATCTATTCCGATGTACTTATTACAGGTTCAGCCACCTAAAGCAGTTCTTCAAAAGTTGGTAAGGATTTGTAATTCAGTCATGTGGGATAAATCTACCGGTGTTAAAGGAATACATTAGATTGTTTGGGATAAAGCTTGTTTTCCAACAGTGGAGGGTGGATTGGGATTTCAATCGTTTGGGGATATGAAAATGGCTTATGCTTGTAAATTGTGGTGGCATCTGCGCAAGAATGACTCAATATGGGCAGAATTTATGCACTTGAAATACATAATCCGTTAAAAGTGCAGGTTTATAGGCCCCCTCTATCATGGAGGTGACTTGAGCATATTCAGGGATTAGCTGAATCCAAGATTAGGTGGTGTTTGGGCAAGGGTTTCATTGATTTTTTTGTATGATTAGTGCTTATTGGAAGTGCCCCTTGTAGATATGGTTTCTATCCGTGATCCTCCTCATATGTTAGTGGCTGAATTTTATGGGGACTCTGGCTGGAATATTGAAGTGTTGAAGTTCCGGTTACTGATGCATTTGGTTCGTCAAGTTCAGGAGATCCAATTGTTTCCACACCAAGATGATACTATGGTTTGGTTGGACTCCTCAACAGGAGATTTTTCAATTAAATCGGCTTGGGAATCTCTTTGGTAAAAAAGGAATTCGTCCTTGGTTGACAGGTTTATATGGAATGATATACTGCCGTTAAAGATATCATTCTTTGCCCGGAAAGTATTGGAGCACCTGGTCCCATTGGACTTAAATCTGAAGAGGCGGGGAATCATTTTGGTTTCTCACTATTCTTGTTGTTTGATGCATGAAGAATCCTTAAATCATCTATTCCTCATTGGTGTAATAGCAGTTCAAATCTAGAGACATTTTTGGAGAAGATTCGGCATTCTTCAACTAGATCCTAATTCCTTGGTATTGTTCACTCTCTGCAATGTGTTTATCTTGGTATTGTTCTATTCCACTTGTCTCGGCAAACCATATTGGGGCCATAATTCCTTGTCTGATCCTATGGTTTTCTGTGGAAAGCATGAAAGGAAGCAAGGTTTGAAGGGGCTCCTTTTGAGGCACAAAATGTAATTTGGTTGATGGGGAGATTTGTTGAGCAATTGGGGAGGGCAAAGTTTTTTATTGTATTGCACTTTTAAGGGGGACCCCTCCCCCACCCCCGCCCCATTGCCTATTAATTCCCCTGGCCCCGTCCCAAGTCCCCAGCTTCCCCTGCTTCGCCCCGCTTCCCCCGCGGGGGCACCCGTGGGGTTAAAAAAATTTTATTATATAATTTCATTATAATTAAATTTGAGCAAATAATCAAGTACTAAAATATCAACACATCACCAAATTATTATTCATTGTAATTTCACAATTGAAACTCATAAAAAGAATTAACCAAAAGTTATTTGAATACAATCTAATATGATAAAACAAATACAATTAAAATAATCAAGTTTTCACTTTGAATTTTGATACAAATACAATCACTAAATTATTATTGTGTTTTTTTTTAGAAAAAAGTGTTATTGTATTAAGTGTAGCTAGGAATTTAATATAAATGTATTAATAAATTTAGTATAAATAAATAATAACTTTTATTAATAGACATGTATAATTAGTAGTATAATTGATAATATCATTATATATATAATTATGTACACATACACACATATATATATATATCATCTTTTTTTTTCAAATGGGTGGCGGGGCCCCGTTTCTAAACGAGGGGAAAAATTCCCCCCCAGCCCCTGCCCCATCCCCCGCCCTAATGGCCCCCCGCGGGTGCCCGACCCCATTGTCATCCCTAAAGGCAATGCTCAGGGATCCGCAAGGATGGATCCGTGAGCTTCACCTCGCAGATCCCCTGATGGTTCCTGGAGCTTTATTCATCCAGGAGCAGAACTGCGAACCTTGTGTTTTAATTAGGGATCCGTGAGGGTTACCTCGCTGATCTCTGAGTTTCTACAATTAAACTATAGAAAACTTTCACTTTTGCAATTTTTACTCAGATTCCTTCTTCCCTAGAAACATGAAGCCAATCATAGTTTCAAGCAAGTTTAAAATAACCTAAATATGCAATCTACCCCTTTATAACAAATCAAAAACATGTAAATCACAAATTAAGAGGTTGAGTTCTTCATATTTCATGTTCTTCACCAACCTCGAAAAGGTGACTTTTGCCTTGTTCTTGAACCCTGCAAAACAAACATTACAAATATACTTAAAAACCTAGAAGAAACATGAAAATACCCTAAAATGAAATAAATTAATACAAAACATTGGATTGCCTCCCAATAAGTACTTCTTTATAGTCATTAGATTGACTATTGTTATGTCCTTGTCAAGATGGCTTTGTTAATGAGTAATCCACCAATTTTGAATATGGTGGATCAACAAATGGCGGTTACGCCTTATGAGCCTTATCACTTAATGACATGGAAGATGGAATTGGCTTACCAATCTCAAGTGTTTCACATATATTACCTAATAATTGCATCATTTGAGAACTTACTAAAGGAACTTTCGCATGATTTTCTTGGGCTATTATGATTTGGAAACCTACACTTTCAACACAATTCTCAAGAGAGGTGAAATATGAGCCATTAGTGCTTCCCTCTTGAGATTCAAAATTTATTCCAAATGCATTATCAAATGAAGTGGACATGTTCTCAATTGAATTCCAATTAGGTTCATCATTATCATCAAAATGCAATCCACCTTCATATGTAACATTCTTGCCACTCATGTTAGAGTAAATTTGCATATTATTAGAAGAAATAATTTTACACAAAACATGTAATTGGTCTTGTATTATCCCAAAGTGAGAAGCTAATTAATTTTGCCTTTCCTCAACCCTATCAAAATAGTTGGAAATCGCATTAGTTAGCTTTTCTAAATTTGAATCAATTTGATTAGCTTACCTTTCTATAGCTGCCTCCCAAGTTAGTCTAGATTCGTTAGCTAATCTTTTAGTAGTTTGCTTCCAAGGTGCATTAGCTAACTTTTCATTAGCTAATTCCCAAAATGACTTAGATTCATATTGGGCACATTCGAGTTGATAATCATAATAATTTGAAGATTCGCTATATACACATTGATTATTCCAACCATAATCATAATAACTACCCCAACTAGGGTTACATTGATCAAAACAAGAATTATAATGTCCAAATTCATCATAATAATCCATATTTTGTATTTGCATATATTCATAAGTCGCATGATAACCTCCACACAAGTCACAAATTACATGATTAGAATTAAAAGCATTATCATTCCTCTTTTGTTCAAGCATAGATGTCATCATGTCCAATTGAGCATTTAATATACTAAAACCATCATTTTCATACATACATACAGATCTTTCTTGGTTATCTCTATTGTAGACGCATTGGAAGTAGGGGTCCATTGCAAAGCTCCCTTCTCTCAAGCTTTTATCCGCACTTGTTTTCTATCTTTCTCAACTCAAAAGCACAATTAGTCAAAAAAGATAGAATAATTAAAATACATAAACTATAAATATAAAACAAAGACACAACAAATTCAAGAAAATTAAGTAAAAATGTCTAAACTAATAAAGTTGTTCTTAGCACTGATATTGAACCAAACCTTCCCCACCAATAGTGCCAAAAATTTGATGTGATTTAGGTTTTCAACTTATAAATTCCTAATTATCAAATCAATTAAGTCCAATTAACTCGATTTTCTACAAATATACAGATCAAACAAATATAGTGATAATTAGGGTCGATCCCACAGGGAGTATTATTAACTATCAGTGGTTTTTGAATTTCTTTATTAGTTAGACCATTACAAGTAAAGCAATCAAATCTATAATACTAACATAAAATAATAGTAAAAACAATAACAAAGAGAATCCTAGGGTTATGGATTTAATAACTATTCTTGTAAGTAAAATTATCGATTAAATGAGTTCATTGCTTAAATTAGTTATGGCATAATTTTCAAATGTATGTAATACATGCTTTCACAAGTATACTAACCATACCTATAACTACTTCACACCTACTGATGTGATATGAAACTAATTATGGATTCATTAAATTTTATGAAATTATATGGAACAAACCACTAAAGCCATAAAGGTGTAACCCTACATCAGTGAGTTAACTCCATACATTTAACACTTCCATGAATTAGTATTAAGTCACAATGACTATTGATAAAATAACACATTTAGATAATCACAACTAATGAATCCAAGTTAATCATGATTTTAACAACAAAAGTATTAAATAACATGGTCAAGAAATAAGCTCAAAAAACCATGAAAGCTTTACTTACAAATCATAGAAGTTAATCCATTCTCTTGGTTTACAAATTAGCAAGACATAAGGGAAAAACAAACAAAAACCAAACTTGTATATTCACTAAACACGAGAATCAATACAAGAAATAAAATGATAGAAAAGATGTCATCTATGTCAGTTGAACTCCAACCTCTCCATCTTCAGCCTCAATCTCCTCCCTTGTAGAGCTTGGAATTTTTTTCTACTTCAATGCCACACAGCTCCTTAACCTTTGGCTGAAGAAGAGACAGTCATACCAAGTTGAGTCTAACTACAGCGTATACATCGATAGCCATTCTGTTCAGTCTAGCACATTGGAGGTTGTTGAGTTTGTAAATGATGATGCCTTCATATTGTCTAATACCGTCAACAATGATGAGACCCAGAAAAGGTTTGTCTCAAGGGCTGAATTGCAGAAAAGGTATGTCTTAGTGTTCAGCTTTTCCTTAGTTCTTAAATTTTGTTTTCCTTTGTTTTGAAGTTATACAGCTAGATTTGATTATTGCCAATTGATTCTAATTTGTAGGTTTTTGCCTTGTGCCCGGACTAAGCAACAACAGACCAAAGAAATGGAGGAGGATTATAAAAGGCTTGAGTTTTTTTATTATTTTTGCACGTATATGGCCAATCCTCCAATGAATTGATAAGCATCTATTATATGCCCTAAATTTTTTATTTTCTCTAAGTTATCAATTGTATACTAATTTTTAATAAATTACCATATTACGACTCTTTGTATATTGGGTTTTCTCAAGGCAATAATAGGTATAAAGGTTTTTGGCCAAAAAGAATAATTTGTGGCATATATTGCAAAAGTTCTGAGCATGTTATCCATTTCAAGGCATGGATTGTATTAGCATTGTCAAAGGCATATCATTCAGTTGAAGGTAGAATTCCATGTCCTTAGATATTTTATGTAGTTCACTTGGATCAGTTTTGGATATTACACAACCCCCGCCCCCTAAAAAGCCAAACAAACTTGCTGTATTTTCCACTGCTTAAATGCCCTTTCAGATTTAAGTGTTCAGATCTTATGAGCGTGTTGCTTAATTGGATTGTCGTTATCATTAACTTCTTGTCAAAACTCTGTACAACAAGTCAGTTTGTTTGGTTGCATTAAATTTTTAACCTACTCTCCTGTCCCACACCACAGGGAGCTTTAGATGATATTCTGGTGCTATTTCAGATTACATTTCACCTGATGCGAGTGGTATTGAGATGTACATTCAATGTTTAAAATGCTTGTTTATAGTTATGTCCAACATCTTGTTTCAAGTATGGTCAAGTTGATCCTGGACTCATATGACGTGATCAATGACTATATTTTTGTGATTCTACCTAACAGTACTAATGACTCTTTTCTATTCCTCACTTTCTTTCATAGGGTCGTAACATTGGTCTGACAGCCGGTGCCACTAGTCAACCTAGTGAAATTGGTCATAGTGAGGGCAGTCTTCCCAGGACAGCAGGTACTGTTGATGATGATGTTACTTATGAGGAGGGAGACCTCAGAGTTGATCCTAATCCATTAGCAAGGATCTAGCTATGATTGTCATATTTTACCTGCTTGTATTGAATGTGACTGAGTAATTGGCAGGATGTGCAAGATGTGCTTCTGAATGTTGTTATTTAACACTTGAGCTGCATATGTTATATTGTTCTTTGGATGACATTCATTTTATGGAGATTGCCTGTTCGTGGATAATTACACATATCTTGATTGGTTTAATGGCTTGAAGTTTGCATAGCGTATTTAACAAGCTTGCGCTTATCCTCTCAGTTATGGTAATTCACATGATGTTGCTTATTGTATAAATCATGCTTGATTCCAAGTTAAAGGTGGATTGAGCATTTAACTCATGATACCTTTTGGGCATTTTCTATTGGACTGAATTTGTCATCTTGTTTCAGATAATGGAAATGGAAATGATGATTGCTCAGCCAAGGGATGGAACTAGCAGTAACATTTTTCACCAGTTTAAGTACTTTTGCATATGCTTTTGTGGTCATTTTGTTAAGTGGAAGCCACTGACAGACTCTATCTATAAGCCATTCTCACTGGACCTGTCTGCATCAATCATAAGTTTCTAGGCGATAGCTTTTGAAATTCAGGTATCTCATTGTAATGAAGTTTGAAAGCACTGACATGTAGTTGGAGAATTATCTAATTCTGCTGAAGATGTGGATAAGAATCTGGGCACTTATAGGAGGTTTCCAGTGGTATGTACATCTAATGTTTACTCAGGAGATGATAGCTTATTTTCATGTGTTATAGGTCCTCCAAGAGTTCTTAATGTTCTTTGGCACATGAATTTTTTATGAAGATGAAGCTCAAGTAGTATGAAGCATCTGATTCTAAGTCTAATCTCTTTAACTCGTAACCCTAGCTAGTTTTGCTAATGTCCTTGAAAGTGTTATATTTTCATAGTACAAACTTCATTTTTTAAGATAAAAGATTCGATAAACAACTTAACAGTTTGACAGTGGATGAGAATTTCAAATGTATTGACCAAAAAATCAGCATAGCTGATGTTACTCTCTTGAAAATCGTCTTGATTTATAATTATATCAAATCTCTTTGGTAAATTTTGAGAAAAGCTGAACATGAGAATGATTATTCCAGCTTCTGTATGATGAGGCTAAGAACTATTGATTAGTTAAATGAAAAAGTATGTGATGCCAGGGTTATTGCGCTGAAACTGAATGAGTTTTACATGTCCTCCTTAGCCTCCTGAGTTTTGGCTGGAGGCTAGGGATACAACATCTCAGGTCTTCCAGCAAGAGCTTTTGCCTCCCAATTTGTGGAGTTCAGAGTTGTAGGTTAAGCGAGTTCTTTACGTGATTCCTATACTGAGGGGGTTCCACATGTTAATTTGATTTCCTTCTCGATAATTATATTAGGCAAAAGATCTATGCTATGTTTTCGAGGTTGATTACGGTACCTAGATCAATTTGTCTAGATTTTAGCCTTGACAGGTAGCTAGTTGAAGTTGGCTACATTTCAGGCTTGACAATGTCTGAACAGGACGAAAGATGATGAGTAACTTCACAAGAAAGTCTTTTAACAATGATTTATTATAGTAGCCATGAACTGGTAGGATGAGCAAGGCTCATTGATCAAGGTATAGCTCTCTGAGATCTCATGTTGTGCGGTGGTTGCCCCTTTCCCCTGATTTATTCCATTGGAATTTTTTTTTCTGCTATACGCTTGTTTGTTCCCCTTCCCTCTGTTGGCCAACCATAGTAAACCAAAGCCCTCACCTATACGGACTAGAGACACGATCAAAATTCCTCAGAATCTATGTACTTGTACAATGTGCATGAATGTCTATACATTATACGAGGGCACAAGCCCTATGAAAACAAGGTCTACGGTAAACGTGCAGACAGAAAAGGCATTATGAATTTGTGCAATGTGCGTAAATCTTTATACATTATGAAGTTTTTTCTTAATTATTTAAAGGGTAATACTGAATCCACACTCTTACAGTTTAAATCCACACCTACTATAATTTTTAATACTAATAGTACAAATTATCAATACTCGAGATACAAGTCATTAATACATTACGGGTGTGGATTTAGGCTATATAAGTGTGGATTTAACCCATCTCTTATTTAAACCAACAAATTTCCACAGTTTCATGTAATACTTTAGCAAAAATAAAAAGTTTACAAAATTGATAGTGCATTATGTATTTCTATATAGGCTCTTTTGTTTGGGGGGGTAAAATAAGGCAAGCTCACTTCTCATCCTTTGTAGTTGTTCTTATCCTTTTTACAACTGCAGTTCTCTCTTATCAATAAGCTGTGAAAAGTTGTTTCATGGATTTGTCGAGCAAAGGAAAAAAATAAAAGGACAAGCTAATAGTTTAAGCAACAATAATTAATTTGAGAACTGATCTTAGGTTTTGAGTCATTTCTCCTGCGTGTAGTTTGTCTTTATCAGCCTCTTTTTTGGTCCCAAGTCTTTATCAGCTTTAGTTCCTTCAACTAACGACCCCAGCGGATAATGTAAGAAAGTGTTGTTCGCTGTTGGATATTAGGCCAAGAATTGAGAGGAAAAATTGGAGACAGGAGTAGCTTCAATTGTTTCTTCCTTTTATTTCTTTCACTCTCAATTATAATGGTTTGGAGCTTACAAGGTCTATTTGTACTTGTAAATGATCTTTCTAGATACATAGGGTAGTGTTCCAATCACCCCAACAACTCTCTTAATTTCCATCATTCTAGAGAACATTCCAATTATCTAGAGAGCATTCCAACTACCTCATTAATCAAGCTAATTGATTCAGCAAATTATTCAACATATTCCCCCTTAATGTTCTATTCTTGAACTCCAAGCATCTCTTGAAAATAGTTCAACTTGTCTTTTGGAAGTGCCTTGGTAAAGATGTCTGCAACTTGGTCTTCACTCTTGCAAAATTTTAGTTCAACTTCACCATCTTCAATTGCATAAATTTCATCTTCCATTGCCTTTCTCCAATCCTTTTCTGCATATGCTTCTTCAAAATTTTCTGGTTCAAGAATGGAAAAATTACATCTTGTATAAACATCACTTAAACTCCTCATTTTCTTTGGAGCTGTGTTTGGAGAACTCCAACTCGAACTTGAATTTGGAGATGATGGTGGACTGCTTGTTGGTGTTGAATCATCACCATTTTCTTCTTCATTTGTTGAATTTTCTTCTTCTTTATGATGCCAAACCCTGCTTCACAATCTTTTTCTCATCCCAATTCCAAACAGCATTTTCATCAAATACAACATCTCGACCAATAATGATTTTGTTAGTCTTCAAATTAAACAATCTATAACCTTTAGACTTGGAGCTATAACCAACAAAAATACATTTTTCACTTACTTCATCAAGCTTGTACCTCTTTTCTTTTGGAATTTGAGCATAACAAATGCTCCCAAAAACCTTCAAGTGTTTCACTGATGGTTTCCTTCCACTCCATGATTCAATTGGAGTTTGATTCCACACGGCCTTTTTAGGACTTCTATTGAGCAAATACACAGCTATATAAACGGCTTCAACCCAAAATTTCTTTGGCAACCCTTTGTCATGTAACATGGATTTTGCCATCTCCATCACAGTTTGGTTCTTTCTTTCCGAGACTCCATTTTGTTGTGGTGTGTAGCCAACAGTCAGCTGCCTCTCCAAACCTTCATCTTCACAAAATTTTGGAATGCATTTGAGGTGTACTCCTTACCACGATCACTTCTCACCTTCTTGATGTAACAGCCACTTTGTTTCTCAACAAGACATTTGAACTTCTTAAAAATTGAAAACACCTCGGATTTTTCTTGCATGAAATAGACCCAAGTCATTCTTGAAAAATCATCAATGAAAATGATGAAATACTTGTTACCTCCATGAGAAGTTGTCTTCATGGATCCACAAATATCCGTATGAATCAGCTCCAAGATCTTCTTGACTCACCATGCAGTTCCTTTAGGAAATGGTTGCCGGTGTTGTTTGCCAAGCGCACAACTTTCACAAACTTCATGTTTCTCCTCAATTCTTGGTAAGCCATATGACATCCCTCAGTGTTGAAGCACTTTGAGGATATGAAAATTTAAATGGCCATACCTCTTATGCCACAACCATGAATCTTCATTGACATTTACTTTCAAGGCTTGATTTCCACTATAATTGAATTTGATTGGAAAGCTTTGATTTGCTTGCATTTGGATTTTCATCACAAGCTGTCTACCATCCTTTTTGTCATAGATGTAGCACTCGTAATTATTAAAGTTAAGTGCATATTTATGCTCAAGAAGCTATCCAAGACTCAATAAATTTTGGTCTAAATCAGGAACAAATAAAACATCACGAATGGACTTCATACCTTGCTTGGTTTGGACACTAATTGTTCCAAATCCTTGTGCTTGAGCTATGACTCCATTTCCCATCTTCACTTCAGTCTTTATAGATTCATCCAAGTTAATAAAAATAGATCTATCTCTTGTCATATGATTGCTACAACCACTGTGAAGGTACCACATATTGTTCTTGACTTCAGTGGCTATGTGGCAAGCATAGAATAAGTTTCCTTCTCCTTGCTTGTCTTCTGAAAATTGTGCTTGGTGATTGGTCTTAAATCTGCAATCCTTCTCAATATGGCCAAATCTCTTGCAATAGTAGCACTTTGGCTTGTCTTTGTGCCAACAGTCTTTCTCAAGGTGATTGGTCTTGCCAAAATAATAGCAAGGTTGTGAATTTTCAGCATTAAGGCCTCTTTGAAGGTTGTTTCTTCCTCTTCCTCTTGAATTTTTGCCTCTGCCTCTTCCGCGGCCATATCTACCGCCTCTTTGTGAGTCTCCACCTCTTTGGTAGCTGCAAGATGGCTCTAGTTCATTGGTTTTGGGGGTGAAATTCAGCTTCAATTGGAAGGCGCTTTCAACAGATTTTTCAGCATGTCTAGCCAATCTTCTTTCATGAGCTTTCAAGGATCCCATCAACTCTTGAACACTCGTTGAAGAAATATCTTTTGTCTCCTCAATTATGGATACCATTGGATCAAATTTTGGAGGCAAACTAACAAGAATTTTTTCAACAATTCTGCTATCACTAATTTCTTCACCAAAGGTTTTCATTTCATTTATAATTGTGGTGATTTTTGTGTAGTAATTTTGAATACTTTCATCATTACTCATCTTCAAATTTTCAAGATCTCTTCTAAGAGTTTGAAGAGTAACATTCTTTACCTTGAGATTTCCTTGAAACTCCTTTTGTAGAATCTCCCAAGCTTCCTTGGCATGATCAGCTCCCATAATTCTTGAAAAAATATATGGACTCACACCTTGCTGGATATGTGAAAGAGCCTTTGCATCCCTCTTCATATGTTCTTTAAGTGCCTTTAATTCTTGATTGGTGAGACCTTCTTCACTTTCTGGTTCTCTATAGCCATTCTCTACATATTCCCACAAATCTTGTGATCTGAAAATTGTTCTCATTTTTACGAACCAATTATCATGGTGCTCACCGGAGAATATGGGAATTGGAAGACCATCACTAGTATGATTGGCCATCTTGTAGTTGGAAATCCCTCAAATTTTTCTGGTTTTAGGGTATGAACTAAGGCAATGAAACCTTAGCTCTGATACCAATTTGTTGGATATTAGCCAAGAATTGAGAAGAAAAATTGGAGACAGGAGTAGCTTCAATTGTTTCTTCCTTTTATTTCTTTCACTCTCACTTATAATGGTTTGGAGCTTACAAGGTCTATTTATACTTGTAAATGATCTTTCTAGATACATAGGGAAGTCTTCCAACCACCCCAAAAACTCTCTTAATTTCCATCATTCTAGAGAACATTCCAATTATCTAGAGAGCATTCCAACTACCTCATTAATCAAGCTAATTGATTCAGCACATTACTCAACATTCCCTATCTTGAAATATTCTTTGTATGCTCATTTTCTGTTTCATTTTGTTATCTTCTGATCTAGCTCCACGGCCCAGATTTGTTCAGCATGTTACATAAAAAGTGTTTTCCTGTGTAGTTTACATTCTTACACTTGATTCATTTGTTCTTGTTTTACTTTTTTTTTTTTGAAAAATATTTTAAAACGTCTTTCATATTTTGTAAAATGATTTTTAGTCCGTTACTTTTAAAAGTGTAATTTTATATCATTTACAAATGCACATTGGTCAAATTTGATCCCTACCTAAATTTCTTACTAGTTTTTGTTCGAAATCCACCATGTGTTTGCATGCGATATTTTTTAGCAGTAAAATTATTAAATCAAATTTCACATAATCCAATCTATAGTCCCTCATATTTCATAAAATGAATTTTTTCATCCCTCACATTTCACAAAATAAATTTTTTTATTCCTCATTAATCATGTATATGAATAACTTTTGTTTTAAATTCATGTATATGTCTATTTGATTTCGTCTAAACAATATGAATAACATATAATGTATCTCTATTTGATTTTGCTTGAAGGTGAAATCAAATAAAGATACATTACATGTTATTTTGTACTATTCAGATGAAATCAAATAGATTAGCATATAATATATCTCTATTTGATTTCACTTTACATGGTGATTAGCTCTGATACCAGACGGGACGAGGGGTTAGCCCCTTAAACCAGGAACAAGTAAAGAATAAAGGAGGAAAGCATAAAAGTTAGGAAGTAGGTCGCAGCCGGACTGCCACTAGTTAGTATAGGCGGTTAGACCAGCCATGTATAAACAGAATGTAAATAAAGGAATAAAAACAAGTTAGTCGTTAGTTCAGGCGGTATAACCAGCCATATATGGTTAGTATAATCAAAATAAATAAAAACAAGTAAATGAATATGAATGTAGGTGGCTCAGCCAACCATTTGATTGAATTAGAATACAAGAATGTAAAGAAGACTTACAAGGATATGAAGCTTCAAGCTCCTTTGTTTGATGAAAACTAAAAATCTAAAAACTAGTTTGTAGAGAGAGGGAGGAGGATTCTTCAACCTAGAGAGAGAAGTAGTCTTGAAGAATTGGTGTAAGAATGGTGTGTGGAATGTGTTGGGTTTGAGGGGTATTTATAGCAATTTTTCCGTAGTGCTACAGTACCCGCTACAGTACCCGCTACAGTGCGCGCTACAGTGCAACGTTTGTCTTTTGTTGCCGTGTTTGCACAGTAACTTGCCGGATTGCTACAGTTCTTCCGGTGCTACAGTAAAAAATGATTTTTTCTAAATTTTGTTCCGATTGAGCCAGCTTGAATATATCTAGAAGCATTTGTTCAGCAAATCATTGCTGATAATTCTTCTGATGCTTCTTTTATCCATTGTTTGTAATGTTGTGTATTTACTCCTCTTTTCTCAAGCAAATACTTGTTGAGAACTAGTCTTTGTATGTATCTTCTTTGCAGGAAGCATTGTTCCTTCAAAGTTTGTATGGAGTATTTTGATTCTCTTACTCCAACGTGATTGTATTTGTGTATATGGTAGATAGGAATTCTTTCACCGGTGTCTTGTTTAAAGAATATACTATCAAAGTTTCTGATTCTGGATTCTTTGTGCTCATTTTCCAGGTAGTGATATTCTATCCAGAGTTGTGAGAATCTATCATCTCTGAGTTTGATCTGGAAGGATTGAGTAGTAGGATCTTCAGGAACTAAAAATGGATTTTCATCTTCTTCAATTCCCTGGATCCAGTCTATTGTTGCAGTCTCATCAATTGCTTGGAATTGATTTGCGATTGTTTCATTGGGTACCCACTCTGAAGTAGATTCCGCAGATATCCAGTTTGAGGATGATTGTTCAGGGACCCATTCCCAATTAGCTTGGTTTGATGGTGCTTGGCACTCATTGGTTTGAATGTTGGATATTCCTCCGTGGGATGTTTGTTCCCAAGTAGAGTATCCATCGAAGAGATAGTTTTTCTCTTCTGGATTATATGATGATGAACTTCCTTCACCTGCCATGTTTCTGCAAAAAGAATTAGTTAGTTTAAAACGTTGGGATATTATCTTTTTATAGATAATTTGGAAAGGAGCCAGTTGATTGAGAAATGATGCGCCTAAGATGATATGGTTAGTCAAATACTCAGTCAAGAAGAAAGTATCTGAGAATTGGTTTTGTATATTTAAAAATTTGAATTCAATATCAAGTATAGGATTTTTTGTCTTTCTAAGGAATTCTAAAAATTGGGTTGGGATAAGGTTTTCAGGAATATAGTTTTGGCCTGACCCTGTATCAACTAGGGCTTTTGTTTCGATTACATAATTATCAATAATTAGTAATCGTATACGAATCAAGTCTTCCTGAAATAACTGAGAATTGTTATTCAGGTTCCTAGGGTTAAATGTTTTTTGTAGGGACATAGGTTGAATAAGGAATTTGTCAAGAATTTCCTGGAAACCATAAGTTTTTGGTTTACAAGAATTTTGTCTAGGAATTTTTTCTGGAATGTCAAAGAAAAGATCTTTTAAAGGATTCGAAAATTTGGTTCGAGTATGGTTGTCTTATTTCAAGAATATCTTCAATGATGCTGAAAAGAAGGTTATGATTTTTGGTTATCATATATCCTTCTTTTTCATCTTCATCACTGTTTGGGAAAGAAGATGTTGAAATGTATTTGTCATAATCTTCCTTTCGTTCAGATTTGAAACTATCTGATTCGATTAGAGGATTTGACAATTGGGCTGCTAGTCTTAAAATATTGAATTTTTGGAAATGTTCGCTTGTATATTTGAGTAGATGGGTTTTGAAAATGGATAAGGCCAGCTGTTTTGTAGAAGGAAAAAGGGT
The DNA here is from genome assembly GCF_036785885.1 of Coffea arabica. Lineage (NCBI taxonomy): Eukaryota > Viridiplantae > Streptophyta > Magnoliopsida > Gentianales > Rubiaceae > Coffea > Coffea arabica. Next base: position 24,688,215 of record NC_092321.1, read on the forward strand.
TTTGAAACCCATAGGTTGGGGTTGTTTATTGGGCCTTGTATGGTAACTCAATGGCCCAAACTGTTTGTAAAAAGATCCAAGATTTCTTCCTTGGGGCTGATCTTTCGTCGGATTGGGAAACCTGTCAGCTTGTTGGTTCTGTTCACCAGTTGTTTCTTCCCAAGACTTAATCTTCTTGTATTGGGTTTCAAGAAGGCCTTTGAAGAAATCTTTGTTGTGAACTTTGTTTCTGTCTGATTTCATCAGCAGTATGTATTGATATCTTCTGGAGCTTGGGAATAGTTTTGATGAATCCTCTTGGATGACTCCAGAATCATCATCAGATGTGATATTGAATAACATTGTTCCTGGCAGGATGTTCCCATCTTGTAGATCAGATTTATCCCTGTTGGTTGTGACTAGAATATTGTGAATAATATCTTTATCTTCAATGATGAGATGTTCCTCCCACCATCCTTTGAATTGCCCAATAAATCTTATGAATAGGACATGAACAATCAGTTGATTGCAGCCATGCAACATGACTGCGATTGTCATAGGAAGATTGTATCTGAACATTTCATCTATGTTCCATTCATAGATGTCTTCCTTATTGTATGAGTGTTGAAGGATATTGAGTTTTATCCTGAAAATATCATAATGAAACATTTGGAGGTGGTATAGACTTTGGTTGGGAGTATTATTTTGTAAAAAAGAGTTTGAATATGATTTATTTAGGGTAGAAGACCCTTGAAAGTTTTGTATGGCATTGATCAAGGAGATTTTTTGAATTTTGGACTCTTGTTTGGGTAAAGAAATTGGAAAGTTTTGTTCAATCCAAAATTTTTGGTTTTCTAATGGTTTGAAAAGCAAGTTTGAGAAGTAGGTTTTTGGAAGAGAAGTTTTTGGGATAAATTGGGTAAAAAGATTGAAAAGGTATTTTTCTGGATAGATTATAAGAATCTTCTTGGCATGGGTATAGGCTGCCTCTTGGTCAATCCTGATTTCGATTTCATGAATGACCAATTTTGTTGAAACAGACTCTGCCTGAATCTCTTGTTTGGTGACTGATTTGTCCAGAGAAGATCTTGTTTGAGGTTTTTGCCCGATGCGTCTAGCTTTCCATTGGATGTGTCTGATAGCTTGACATTTATTTCTTGTTTGAATAGAGGAATGATCAATTCTATTTAAACAAGAATGTAAATGCTGGATGTATTTGAATTTCTGGATTTTTTGACTCCTTTTGCTGGGTCTGATGGATCTTGGAATATTGATTCGAGATATAGTCAGATTTATCAGATCTGATTTCTTAGATACTCCTTGTATTTGAGGTTGTTCCTTTAATTTGTTGAAGATCCATGTCTCCTCTGTTTGTCCCTTGTGTTTACTGGATAACCATGTTTCTTCTGTATAAGACTCCACCTTGAGACTTGGGTACTCAATATTAAGTACCTCTATCTTATCAAGCTGCAACTGTTTGTAAGTTATAAAAGAATATATAGATAATTTAGGAATTTCTTCCTGATTATTGTTTGCAGGAATTTCTTTTGAATTTCTTTGATAAATATGTTTATTATTTGAAGGGATATTAAAATCACGGAATAAGTTTGAAATAAATATTTGTAAAGAATTTTGAATTATATCTTTAGTTGACTGGGTTTCAACTAACTGGTTTTCTTGTTTAAAGGAAATAATCTTTGTTGGTGAATTTCTAATAACCATTGTTTTGGAAAAAGGTTGAGAGGGAATTTCAGCAATTTCTTGTTTAATAATTGATTTGAAGAAATCAATTTTTGTTTGAACATTTTTATCAGTTATAGGTTTGATACTAGGTTGATTCTTAGTTAAGACATTTATTGAGGAATATCCTATGTCTAAGGAATTTCCTATGTCTTTTCTAATATCAATACAAGTAGAATTAACAGAATTATCAATTGATTGTTCGGAAATCAAAAGTTTGGAAATTTCAACAGACTCTTGGTTTGGTAAATTTACTGGGTTTGATAGATCTTCGGGAGAATCTGGTAGATCTATATCTACTGGGTTTATATAGTTTGATTTTGATGGATCTATGGATTCTGAAAGTTTATGAAAGGATTGTAGTGTCTGGATTGTTTGGGGCAGATCTATGGGTAGATCTAAAGGTTCTTGTATAAAATCTGTTGGAGATAGGCCTATAACTTTTGGCTTAGTTTGGACCTGATCTATGAGATCTGGTGTAGGAACTTGTGTTTTTATGGTTTTTGACATAGAGGATGCAGGTTTTGGTATGGTTGTTTGGACTGGACTTATGAGTTCTGGTGAGAATGACTCCTGAGATGTTTGGGACTCATACCAGTCAAAGAAATGAATGTTTTGCTTTGTTTTTGTCAAAAAATCATAAAAGTTCTCTTGTATATTTTTTCGGGCTTCTCCCTTATATCTGTCAAAAAATTGTTTTCTTTTAAAATGGTTGTGGTTTTCAAAGAATTCAGATTTAATGTGTTGTTCATTAATCTGGAATTCAGAAGGGTTGTTTTCAAGTTTCTTTGAATAAGAATTGACTGCTCAATTTGAGCAATTCTAGTTTGAAGTTTATTCAAAGATCTATTGTTTGAAGAAGAACTAGAATTTATGAAATAAGCTTTAACTGGAGAAGTCATTAAAAATTAAAATAAGAAAATAAATAAAACACTTAAACGATTTTGAAGACTTATAATCCTCTTCCCTTTGGCACAGAATCCTTCGGGATCCATGGAGGATAAACCATTTTTCTTAATCAGATTATAAAGGATAGTGTGAAACCTACAAGAAAAGATCTAACCTTTTGAGAAGAATTAACTATGCATGACGACCATATTTCCATCATATTAAAGATAGTAAAAATAAACCTACGAGAATAGATCTAAATCTTTTGAGAAAGATTAACTATACATGACGACCATATTTCCAAACAAAATCATAAGATTGATAGTAAAAACTCATTTTCCCTGGATCTGATCTTGTGACACTTCCCCGTCTTGGAGTACGTCCCAAGAACCTCAACGCCCCTACAGAGCCAAATCCCATGGTCTTACCTGGACCGGACGTTGGCACTTACTGGATCCATGCCATTCAATCAGATCCAAAGTCATGAAATCAGAACTATCAAAATTATAATAAGCTTGAATACATTAGATGGTAATCACGAAGTTAACCAGTCTCATCTAATAAGATCTAAACTTGTAGATCTACACTATCAGTAGCATAAATAAGAAAGATGGTAATCACGAAGTTAATAAATTTCATCAGGAAGATATAAACTTGTAGATCTACACTACCAACATCATAATAAGTAAAGAAAGATAGCCATCTCCCCACTTCCCCCTCTGGCTCTGATAATAGTTCTTCGTCTGGTATCAGAGCCAGAGGGGGAAGTGGGGAGATGGCTATCTTTCTTTACTTGTTATGATGTTGGTAGTGTAGATCTACAAGTTTATATCTTCCTAATGAAATTTATTAACTTCGTGATTACCATCTTTCTTATTTATGCTACTGATAGTGTAGATCTACAAGTTTAGATCTTATTAGATGAGACTGGTTAACTTTGTGATTACCATCTAATGTATTCAAGCTTATTATAATTTTGATAGTTCTGATTTCATGACTTTGGATCTGATTGAATGGCATGGATCTAGTAAGTGCCAACGTCCGGTCCAGGTAAGACCATGGGATTTGGCTCTGTAGGGGCGTTGAGGCTCTTGGGACGTACTCCAAGACGGGGAAGTGTCACAAGATCAGATCCAGGGAAAATGAGTTTTTACTATCAATCTTATGATTTTGCTTGGAAATATGGTCGTCATGTATAATTAATCTTTCTCAAAAGATTTAGATCTATTCTCGTAGGTTTATTTTTACTATCTTTAATATGATGGAAATATGGTCGTCATGCATAGTTAATTCTTCTCAAAATGTTAGATCTTTTCTTGTAGGTTTCACACTATCCTTTATAATCTGATTAAGAAAAATAGTTTATCCTCCATGGATCCCGAAGGATTCTGTGCCAAAGGGAAGAGGATTATAAGTTTTCTAAATCATTTAAAAGTTTATTTATTTAATTTTCTTGTTTCAAAATGACTTCTCCGGTTAAAGCATACTTTTATAAATTCTAGTTCTTCTTCAAACAACAAACCTTTGGATAGACTTGAAACTAGAATTGCTCAAATTGAGCAATCAATCCTTATTCAAAGAAAACTAGAAAGCAAACCTTCTGATTTTGAAATTGACATCAGATCAGAATTCTATGCAAACCACAATCATTTTAAAAGAAAACAATTTTTTGACAAATATCAGGGAGAAGCCCGAAAAAATATTCAAGAAAACTTTTATGATTTTTTAAGAAAAACAAAGCAAAACATTCATTTCTTTGACTGGTATGAGTCTCAAACATCTAGGGAGTCTGCACCAGAACTCAAAAATCCAGTTCAAAACATTTCAAAACCTGCATCATCTATGTCAAAACCTCAGGGTTCTACTTTAGATCCCGTAAATCCAATTCAAACTAAGCCAAAAGTTATAGATCTATCTCAAACAGATTCTACACAAGAACCTTTAGATCTATCCATAGATCTGTTTCAAACAACCCAGACATTACAATCCTCTCATAAACTCTCAGAATCCATAGATCCATCAAAATCAAACTATATAAACCCAGTAGATATAGATCTACCAGATTCTCCCGTAGATCTATCAAACCCAGTAGATTTACCAAACCAAGAGTCTGTTAAAACTTCCAAACTTTTGATTTCCGAACAATCAATTGATAATTCTGTTAATTCTACTTGTATTGATATTAGAAAAGACATAGGAAATTCCTTAGACGTAGGATATTCCTCAATAAATGTCTTAAATAAAAATCAACCTAGTACTAAACCTATAACGGTTAAAGATCTTCAAACAGAAATTGCTTCCCTCAAAAGAGAGGTTAAGAATATTGAAAAAACAGCCCAAACAAATACTGAAGAAGATATTTCTTCTCAGATATCTTATAAAAAATATTTTGTTCTTATAAGACTGGTCATTAGTGACAATTATATTGTAGAAACAGAAGCTTTATTTGATACAGGAGTTGATCTCAGCTGTATTCAAGAAGGTCTAATTCCAACAAGGTTTTTTGAAAAAATAAAAGAAAGCCTTAGATGAGCCAACGGATCCCAATTAAACATTCAATTCAAACTTTCAAACGTTCAAGTCCAATTCCCTTCTGTATCCATTAAAGAAACTTTCCTCTTAGCTAAAGACCTAACCAACAATGTTATTCTTGGAACAACTTTTGTAACCAAACTAATTCCATACTTAACCACTGACCGTGGGATTATACCCCAAAATTACGGCCAAGATGTTCTCTTACCATTTTCCAGAAAGATAATAAAAAAAAACACTAAACTACCTGTCACTCAAACATAGCCAAATCAATTTCTTAAAAGAAGAGATTATCTACAAAAGGATAGATGAGCAGCTAAAGAAACCAGAAATTCAACAAAGAATCTAGAGTCTGCAAACAAGAATCCAAGGGATGGTTTGTGCAGAAGTTCCAAATGCCTTCTGGATAAGGAAACAACATACTGTTTATCTCCCTTATGAACCTGACTTTGAGGAAAAAAATATTCCAACAAAAGCCAGACCTATACAGGTGAATCAGGAATTGCTCCAACATTGCCAAAAGGAGATTAATGATCTCCTATCCAAAGGTATTATTAGCCCTAGTCAATCTCCATGGAGCTGTCCGGCATTCTATGTCAACAAACAATCAGAGATTGAAAGAGGAGTCCCAAGGCTTGTAATCAATTACAAAGCCTTGAATAAAGCTCTTCGATGGATTAGATATCCTATACCAAACAAGAAGGATTTACTTCAAAGGCTTTATTCCGCCAAGATATTCTCAAAATTTGATATGAAGTCAGGATTTTGGCAGATTCAGATTCACATCTCTGACAGATACAAAACAGCATTCACAGTACCATTTGGACATTACGAATGGAACGTGATGCCTTTTGGGCTTAAAAATGCTCCTTCTGAATTCCAAAGGATTATGAATGAGATATTCAGTCCTTATTCCTCGTTCATCATTGTCTACATTGATGATGTTTTGGTATTCTCCGAAAATATTGAACAACACTTCAAACACCCAAATACCTTCGTTCATATCACCCAGAAAAATGGCCTTGTTGTCTCTCAAAAGAAAATCAGCCTTTTTCAAACCAAAGTTAGGTTTCTTGGACATCATATCCACCAAGGAACTATTACTCCCATCAATAGGTCAATTCAGTTCGCTGATAAATTTCCTGACCAAATTCTTGACAAACAGCAACTCCAAAGATTCTTGGGTTGTTTAAACTATGTCTCAGATTTTATTCCAAATCTTAGCAATATAGCAAAACCTTTATATGATAGATTAAAATCTACTCCACCCTTGTGGACAGATATCCATACAGAAACAGTCAGAAAAATTAAAACCCAAGTAAAAGCCATTCCTTGCTTAGCTCTTCCGGATCCAACAATTCCAAAAATTGTTGAGACAGATGCCTCTGATCTAGGATACGGTGGTATTCTTAAACAAACAAAAAATAATAGAGAACAGATAATTGCCTTTGCTTCCAAACACTGGAACAATACCCAACAAAATTATTCTACTATTAAAAAAGAAATTTTAGCAATAGTTTTATGCATTACAAAATTTCAAGCTGAACTACTGAATCAGAAGTTTTTACTTCGGGTTGACTGTAAATCAGCCAAAGATGTTTTACAAAAAGACGTCAAAAACCTTGCCTCTAAACAAATCTTTGCAAGATGGCAAGCAATTTTATCAATTTTTTATTTTGACATTGAATACATTAAAGGGTCTTCAAATTCTATTCCTGATTATCTAACTCGTGAATTCTTGCAGGGAAGATAAGATGCCCAGGAAAAAGAAACAGCAGGAAAAATCCCCAGACAAACCCGAATCTTTTTCTCAAAAAACCAAACCAGACTCCTTGAGTTCGTCCAGTTCATCTCAAACAGAGAAGAAATCTTCTCCAAACAGATTCCAAATCCTCTCTTCTCCTCAACCCATAGCCACCGCCTCTCCTAAAACATGGGCTGATATAGCCGAAGAAGAAAATGAAAAACAATTATACTTTGAACGCCTCGAACAATGGGCTGAATCACAAGGATACCAGCCTGAATCACTAGGGTATCCTATCTGGGGCACACCAGATCATCTCAAAACAGTCATAGTCCAAAATATCAAACCCAAATCTCTTGTTATTCAGGAACCAAAACCCAAATCACTCATTATTCAAGAACCCAAAACCCTAGCTAATCTTGAACCAAAGCCAAACAAAACTTCTTGTCCCTATATCAAGTCAAGTACCCATCTTCCTGTGGTCCAAACAGAACTTGATTATTAGCACGAACTATTCTTCCAGATACTTACAATTTCATACCTCAAACTCTTACCAAGACACTTGAATATTATAAACTCATTCTCTCGGATTCAAAGTCTCTAATTCTTAAACCCCATGATACAGAGATGAAAGACAAATATGGAAATCCTACTGGAAAGTACATCAATACCCATTCCAGTGCCCAAATTCTCAAGGTTATCAAGCCATCAGAATGGGGAACAAACCTGAGCAAACCTAAACCCTTTACTACTTCCTTCAATCCCCCAGGATATACTTATTGGGATTATAAAGCAGCCTGGTTCTATACATTTACCTTTCAGAATGAGTTGAACCAGCATTCTTATCTTTTTTATTTTTTGAAAACAAACAGATACGATTTTCCAGCATGGTTTGTAGCATGGTGGAAAGCACTTGGGCCTAATCTGAAAATTCTTCCTCCAGATATCCAACAAAGTTACAAACTATTTAAAGAAAGATTTGAAACCCCAAACAACTATATACCAATCAGCCTGCACTTCTTTTCTATATTCTCGGTAGTATGGGTCTACCAATGGAAATATGAATATGTGCAGCAAACATAACTCCCACCATTATTAGTCCGACAAGGATATTCAAAATGGTGGTCAACATTCAACAAAAGTTTCATTCAACCAGCAAACATCCAGGCATGGTTTCAGAAGAATCCCCGCTCAATAAAACCTGGGGACAACCAAACAAGCCAGTTTTTGCAACAAAAGTCTATCTCAGCAGCAAAATTGGCATCAATCACTGACAAACAAGAGTATATCAAACAACTTAAGGATATACTCTTACAGCTAGATTATACTCTTACAGCTAGATCAATCAAAAGAAGCTTCAAAAAAGGAAGAAGCCTCCAGTCCTGAGATAAACCTGGGCGAATACGTAGGCCCAGACAATGAAGACGATTGTTATGGAATTTTCTCACAAATTCCATAAAGAAAGAAACCTAAACTGAAACACCGGAAGAACTGTAGCAGTCCGGCAAGATACTGTGCAAACACGACAACAAAAAACAAACGTTGCATTGTAGCGAGCACTGTAGCGGTACTGTAGCAAACACTGTAGCGGGTACTGTAGCACTACGAAAAAATTGCTATAAATACCCCTCAAATCCAACACATTCCACACACCATTCTTACACCAATTCTTCAAGACTACTTCTCTCTCTAGCTTGAAGAATCCTCCTCCCTCTCTCTACAAACTAGTTTTTAGATTTTTAGTTTTCATCAAACAAAGGAGCTTGAAGCTTCATATCCTTGTAAGTCTTCTTTACATTCTTGTATTCTAATTCAATCAAATGGTTGGCTGAGCCACCTACATTCATATTTATTTACTTGTTTTTATTTGTTTTGATTATACTAACCATATATTGCTGGTTATACCGCCTGAACTAACAACTAACTTGTTTTTATTCCTTTATTTACATTTTGTTTATACATGGCTGGTCTAACCGCCTATACTAACTAGTGGCAGTCCGGTTGCGACCCACTTCCTAACTTTTATGCTTTCCTGCTCTATTCTTTACTTGTTCCTGGTTTAAGGGGTTAACCCCTCGTCCCGTCTGGTATCAGAGCCAGAGGGGGAAGTGGGGAGATGGCTATCTTTCTTTACTTATTATGATGTTGGTAGTGTAGATCTACAAGTTTATATCTTCCTGATGAAATTTATTAACTTCGTGATTACCATCTTTCTTATTTATGCTACTGATAGTGTAGATCTACAAGTCTAGATCTTATTAGATGAGACTGGTTAACTTCGTGATTACCATCTAATGTATTCAAGCTTATTATAATTTTGATAGTTCTGATTTCATGACTTTGGATCTGATTGAATGGCATGGATCCAGTAAGTGCCAACGTCCGGTCCAGGTAAGACCATGGGATTTGGCTCTGTAGGGGCGTTGAGGTTCTTGGGACGTAATCCAAGACGGGAAAGTGTCACAAGATCAGATCCAGGAAAAATGGGTTTTTACTATCAATCTTATGATTTTGTTTGGAAATATGGTCGTCATGTATAGTTAATCTTTCTCAAAAGATTTAGATCTATTCTCGTAGGTTTATTTTTACTATCTTTAATATGATGGAAATATGGTCGTCATGTATAGTTAATTCTTCTCAAAAGGTTAGATCTTTTCTTGTAGGTTTCACACTATCCTTTATAATCTGATTAAGAAAAATGGTTTATCCTCCATGGATCCCGAAGGATTCTGTACCAAAGAGAAGAGGAATATAAAGTTTGTTTATCCAATTTGATTTATTGTTTCTTTTCATGGCTTCTTTTTTTAGAACCAACTCTAACTCTTCTAGTTCCTCTTCAAACACCAAACTAAAAGAAGAAATTCACATACAAGATGTCAATCAAGATATAGACAATTGGGAAATTCCAAAATATACTCAAACTGATATATATGAAAGAGATAGAAAATGGATGTTTTCTACTTCGGATTATACAATTAAAACGGTAGAACAAACTATAGCATTAGATGCTGATCATGAAGAAATCAAACTATTATCCAAAAGAACAATAGAAAAACATAAGGAAAAATACAATTATATTCATTTTGGATTAGTACAAATTGCAGCCAAACCTTTGACAAGAGAAGGATTAGATACATCCCTACTCCTTTGTCTTAGAGATAGCAGATTCTTAGAATTCAATGATTCCCTCCTAGGTATGGCAGAAACAAGCCTTTGCGGAGGACCAGTATATTTTGATTGTTTTCCAAACTTCACAGTCTCCTTAAAAGATAAAAATATTCTGGATACTTTGACATTAAACATAAAAACTGCTAACTATAGAGTCAAAACTGGGACTCTTCCTGTGGCTATCATTTATAGAATTCAATACAAAGTTATGAATTCAGCATTTAGGACAGGAGCCTTAAAAACTTTACAAAAAGGAGAAACAGTCCTATTCCAAACAGATCTGGCTAGATCTAGGATTACAGTTCCAAGATCTATCACCTGGAACCGGATCTCACTACCAGAAAGCTGGGTTCTTCCCGAAGTAGCTCCAGCAGATCCAATACAAAATACATCAGTCTCAAGCATTCAACAATTTGCTTCTGGAGCTGTTCAAATCAAATTTAACAGATCTATGAGTTTCAGGGTATCATCTTCATCAACAACTGGTATAGATATGCCTAGATACTCAACAGGAAGAAGGTCAGTTTCAGACAGACCACTAAATCCTTCCATTTCAACCAGGCTACAAGATCTAGATCTTTCTTCTAAAATTCCACAAGCAAGGTATGCAGCCAGCAGACCTACTCCTTCAGAGGTCCAAGATGAATCCTCTGATGATGCGGAACAAGAAGGACTTCCTAGATCTCCTACATACTCCTCAATAACAGAGAATCGTCCTCAACTGGATGAGTTAAGGGTGATTTCTTTGGATAAACAAAATATCAGAACAGAATTTTATGCTGGCAACAATTATTCGAAAAGAATGTGGTTCTTCGACAAATACAAGGGACAACATCGACAAAAGATATAGGAAGAATTCTATGGGTTTCTTAGAAGAACAAAGCAACATATTCAGTTCTTCGACTGGTTTGAAGTATATTCACAAAGAAAAGGGATTGATTATCCTTTTTCGCAAACAACAAATGTGATAACAAGGTGGCAAACAGCTGAAGGAGAAATCCAAGCACAACTTCCACCATCCAAGTCAATTACCTTCACATACAAGTCAACGGAAATAAATGCCAAGCCATTCAAGCTCAAAAATATCCAGGATGAAGGAGCAATTAATAGCAAGGACATCCAAGAAATTTATGAGCAAAACAACTACACCAACAAGTATCTCCAAGCACTTGGAGAATATCTTTTAACCCAACCTATTCCTAAAAATCCTTCTACAACCACTTCTTCATCAAACCCAATTTTCAAGCCCCATGAAATACCAACCAAATTTCAGAACGAGCTCCAAAACAAACCCTTAACCCAATTAGAAAAATGGATAGCCAAAATAGAACAATCCTTCTCTACCCCACCATCCAAACAAGGGTCAAATAACCAAGGTTCTGCAAGTGTTAGTCAAACAGCTTGCACTATTACCAAAGGAGAACCTCAAGAACCCTTGACTTTAAACAAATTACATCAACCTTCTTCTTCACAAAACCAAATTTTCAATTGGAAAAATCCACAAAAACTATACTATTCCAGAGCCACTTATCCAGATATCCTTCTTGAAGAAAAACCCAACATCCTGCAAAATTCATATAATGCCAACAACATATATGAATGGAGTATAGATGGGATTTCTGAATACAACATTCTCACAATCCTTCAACAAATGACGATGGTAGCAACAGCCTACAGGACATCACATGGCTGCACTGACCAATTAGCTGCTCATATCCTAATAACAGGATTCACTGGGCAACTAAAAGGTTGGTGGGATGAACACCTCACTACAGAAGACAAAGACAACATTCTCAATGCCATCAAGGTGGATACTAATGGTGAACCAATTCTTCGAGATGGAGACACTATCTCAGATGCGGTAGCAACCTTAATATTCACTATTGCAAAGACGTTCGTAGGTGATCCAGGGATATTCAGGGAAAAATCATCGGAGTTGCTAAACAATCTCAAATGCAAAAGTCTTTCAGATTTTCGATGGTATAAGGATACATTCTTAACCAGGATATATTCCAGGACAGATGGCAACAAGGCCTATTGGAAGGAAAAATTCCTTGATGGTCTTCCAAAATCTTTAAGAGACCTTGTTCGAGAAGAACTAAGGACTCAATACAATGAAACTGTACCATGGGAAGAAATAACTTATGGACAGTTAACAAGTCAAATTCAACAAGTGGCACTTAAAGTGTGCAGACAAGACAAGATGCTCAGACAACTAGCAAAGGATCGAGCCCAAAGGAGAAAAGATCTTGGATCCTTTTGTGAACAGTTTGGGTTACCCAGTTGCTACAAAAAACCTCACAAACGGCCCAAACCCACAAAACATTTTGAAAAACCTCCTATATACAAAAAGAAATATCAGCCCAAACAACCTTTACCCATACAGTCTCCACCCATCCAGTCTCCTCAAATAACAAACTCCTCTCCAGTTTGCTACAAATGCCACAAACCCGGACATATAGCCCGTTACTGTAAACTTAACCAAAGGATCAGTACCTTAGGGCTAGATGACCAAGTTAAAATCCAAATATCAAATCTTCTAATCGAATCAGAAACTGATGATTCTGAAAGAGAAGAAGATTATCTCAATCAGTTAGAAGATGATATTTCAACATCTTCTTCCTCTCATACCACCAGTGACAAAGAAGAAGGAGGTCCTACCATCAATGTTTTGACAAAAGATCAAAACCTTCTTCTTGACATCATTGAAGATACTTCTGAAATAGAGAAAAGACAACTCTATTTAGACAAATTCAAAAAATCCCTGAACCAAGCCACAAATTCTTCAAATCCCTTAGCCAGAGACCCTAGAATTCTTAAAACCTATAATCTCACAGATATTCTTGATAGGTTTCCTTCCAAATCTATTAAACCTTTAACCCTACAACACCTTCAAACAGAAATTGATCTGCTCAAAGAAGAGATTAGATCAATTAAAGCCAAACAAGACCTTAACAACCTTGTTCTTCAAAACCTAACACCAATTGAGGAACCTATCAATCAAGAGGATTCTGAATTCCTAGAACAACTTTCTAAAAAACTCAAGGAAGACAAGGATTATTTGGTCCAGATTCGATTGCTAATTAATAATAATTACGTGATCGAAACTGAAGCCCTATTTGATACAGGGACAGACCAAAGTTGTATTCTTGAAAGCCTTATCCCACCTCAATTCTTTGAACAAAACAAAGAAATTCTCAGAGGAGCTAATGGATCCAAACTTGAAATTAACTTCAAGTTAACAAATGTTCAAATCCAATTCTCCTCCTTATCCATTCCAAATATATTTCTTCTAGCCAAAAAACTATCCAATAATGTTATTCTTGGAACACCTTTTATTCAAAAACTTGTTCCTTATCTTACTACAAACGAGGGCATAATACCCCAACTTCTTGATTCAAATGCCCTCCTACCTTTTTCTAAAAAACTAACAAATTCTGTTTTGCAGGAAGAATGACAAATTCAGCAACAGTCGAAGAATGGATACCTCAATACCTTGCCAATAATTCTATCGCAAAAGAATATTATTCTCACAAACATCAATGCAGGGAAGATAGGATCAGATTCTTCAATGTTGTATTTTACAACTTTGAAACTGGACAAAGCATTCCTCCCTATCTTCGGTATCAACATAACAACGTTGTTGCAAAACCAACAAACAACACAATTCGCAGTTTGAAGGATCAAAGCTTCATAAGGCGAAGAAAAATTCAGAGACTAATTCTTCACAAACATTGGATCAAGCATCAAGGGGGAACACAAGCACCTGAGATTGACAAAATGATTCAAGAAACAAAACAAGAGCTATCCGCAACTATCTTCTAAAAACAAGATATTCAAGCTGGCTCAATCGGAACAAAATTCAGAAAAAAATCATTTTACTGTAGCACCGGAGGCACTGTAGCAATCCGGCAAGTTACTGTGCAAACACGGCAACAAAAGACAAACGTTGCACTGTAGCGCGCACTGTAGCGGGTACTGTAGCACTACGGAAATTTTGCTATAAATACCCCTCAAACCCAACACATTCCACACACCATTCTTACACCAATTCTTCAAGACTACTTCTCTCTCTAGCTTGAAGAATCCTCCTCCCTCTCTCTACAAACTAGTTTTTAGATTTTTAGTTTTCATCAAACAAAGGAGCTTGAAGCTTCATATCCTTGTAAGTCTTCTTTACATTCTTGTATTTTAATTCAATCAAATGGTTGGCTGAGCCACCTACATTCATATTCATTTACTTGTTTTTATTTGTTTTGATTATACTAACCATATATGGCTGGTTATACCGCCTGAACTAACAACTAACTTTCTGAATTCATCTTTCTGGACTTGAACGTTTGAAGGGAATTGGACTTGAACGTTTGAAAGTTTGAACTAAATGTTTAATTGGGATCCGTTGGCTCCTCTAAGGCTTTCTTTTGTTTTTTCAAAAAACCTTGTTGGAATTAGACCTTCTTGAATACAGCTGAGATCAGCTCCTGTATCAAATAAAGCTTCTGTTTCTACAATATAATTGTCACTAATGACCAGTCTTATAAGAACAAAATATTTTTTATAAGATATCTGAGAAGAAATATCTTCTTCAGTATTTTTTCAATATTCTTAACCTCTCTTTTGAGGGAAGCAATTTCTGTTTGAAGATCTTTAACCGTTATAGGTTTAGTACTAGGTTGATTTTTATTTAAGACATTTATTGAGGAATATCCTACGTCTAAGGAATTTCCTATGTCTTTTCTAATATCAATACAAGTAGAATTAACAGAATTATCAATTGATTGTCCGGAAATCAAAAGTTTGGAAGTTTTAACAGACTCTTGGTTTGGTAAATCTACTGGGTTTGATAGATCTACGGGAGAATCTGGTAGATCTATATCTACTGGGTTTATATAGTTTGATTTTGATGGATCTATGGATTCTGAGAGTTTATGAGAGGATTGTAATGTCTGGGTTGTTTGAAACAGATCTATGGATAGATCTAAAGGTTCTTGTGTAGAATCTGTTTGAGATAGATCTATGACTTTATACTGTTCAAGTGAAATCAAATAGACATATACATCGATTTTCAAAAATAAGGAAAAAACTATTCGTACACATGATCAATGAGAGATGAAAAAATTCATTTTATGAAATATGAGAAACAAAAAAATTTATTTTGTGAAATATGACGGACTATGAATTGAATTATGTGAAATGTGATTTGAAAATTTTGCTCCTAAAAAATGATCACGTACAAGGCACGTAGTGGATTCCGAGCAAACACTAGTCAGAAACTTATGTAGAGATCAAATTTGACCAATGTGAATTTGTAAGTGACGTAAAACTACACTTTTAAAAGCAAGGGATAAAAAAATTATTTTACAAAATGTAAGAAACATTTTGAAAGATTTTTCCATTTTTTTAATACATTGTTGGTCTAGATATGATCAACATATTGCGTTTGCTTGTGCGCTTGAAAACCTTTGAAGAGTGAGGCATACACCCCTTTTGTCTCTCTACATTTTCCTTTTACTTTTCGTGGTACATCAGACGACTAAACAAGTCTATCATCTCAACCTTGACATAGACAAGGCTTAAGTAGACTAAGCTCCCCTAGAAAAATGGTTAGGTACACTTTGCTCACTTGATATGATTTTATCAACACTTCACCCCTAAAACTAATGATCAAGTATCCTGGTCCTTTATTGAGTAAGATCATCACTAATCATCCATTCCTTGTATATTCTCTTCCTTTCTTTGGTCTACTTTTCTTCTCCATATGGACATGGCAGTATGGCACTACCCTTTTTTTTCCTTATGCTAGCATTATTTGTATAAATATTTTTTCTCCTATTTTTACTTAATTATATATTTTAGTTTGTCATTTTGATTTTGAAGAATTGATTAATCAATTGTAGTTGAATAGTTTAATTTATGTGATTAATTGCTTTCAATTCAAAGTTTTATACTTTGACTATGTAAATATTATGTTCCAAACAAAAGAAAGATTGACAGAATATGAACTCAGACAAAGGTTTGATTTAATTTCTTTTCAAGTCTTTGAAGCATAAGTGAATGAAGTTAGCATCAATAAAAAGAAATCGATCAACATATCCAATTAAGAGAATTTGTTCTTCTGATATGAGTATATATGTTGGGTAATACTTAGCGAATTCAAGTTATTATATAATTTTTCTTCTAACAGAGGAAGGGTAGGATTTAAAAAACCAAAAGGGAGAAAGGAAATTAGAACCTAGAACCTTTAAATCTTGTAACTCTAATGTTAACCATTAGATCAAGACCTTTTTGGCTATTATTATGTAATTATCATATCACAAAATGAATCAATCAAGTTCTACAAATGAAAACTACAAATCAAAGATAGGAGTTTATAGTCATCTGAGGAAGGGCTAATCCTTTTGAATCATTCAGAAGTAGTGTTTTACAAAAGAGGGACATGAATAAAAACTAATAACACCACGGGTATGGCATCCGATCGCAGCGACGCTGCTCCCTTAATCTTATCTTACATATATAAAGCGTGAATCGGCTTATGAATAGTGAAAAATGGACCAGTTATCCCGTGGTTGTTGTGGCTTTGAGGGGCGTTTTGGTCTTTTGCAGATGGATGCAGTGGCTCTGCTGGAATTTGATTCTATCTGCGTGGCTTTCTTGGATTGTAACTTTGCGGGGCGTTCTGTCCGCGTGGCTCTCGATTTTGGCAGTCAGCAATTCATATTGGTTAGTGGGCAGTTGGGCGGTCAGCAATATCCTTTCTTTTCTCTTAGCTTTCTTCTTCTTCTTAACTTCTATTCTTCTTCTTAGTTTTCTTTGGTAGCTTCAGAAATGTCTTGAAAAGTTCCTCTCATTCTCGGTCAGCAATTTTCTCGGTCTTGTTTCCTCTATTTCTTTGCTTGGCCTTCTTTACCAGGCGTGATTTGAGGAACGATGGAACCACCACCGCTTGAAAGCTCTGCAATCTCCATTCCCTTTTCTCATTCTTCTCTTGGCCTTCTCTACCAATTTTTTTCACTCATCATCTTCCTATTTAATTGTTCCCTTCAACGCGTCTTCCTCCATAATCTTATCTAGAAATCTACAACAGAATCCCTCTCAATTTTTCCTGCACGCACAACAAAAAGGTAAACACTTTTCCAATTAATCCCATCTCCGTAATTCCATTTTTTTAAATTGTTTTACCTCTTTTTCTTATTATTTTTTGACTTTTAAGTGTTCTGGGTTTTATCATTGCATGGGTTTTCAATTTCATGTGAATGGTTGGATTTTTTCTTGAGTTGGGGTTGACAAAATATGTCATTACAGAAAGTGGAGAAGAGGGCGACGAAGGAGGAGAGCTCCTTCCATCGGCATTAGAGGGAGATTTACAGTTGCATGGGACATTGGAAACCACAAGGCTTCGATTGGAGTTCAAAGATAAATAGGCATATTGAGCCAGTCCCAAAAATCAGAGGGTAAAAGTTAAAAATAAGATTCTCTACTCTAATTCTCACTTTTTTTAAATGCATTTTGCAGAGCTCTCACGAATCTTCCATAACTTTCAGATTTAATTTTCCTAACCCAGAAAAAAAATACTCGGGATGTAATTTGAGAACTAATTTTTCTGAAGTGGCATTGGATGCCGAAGAGTGCCGCTGGAGTGGAGGAGACAACATGGTCGAGATTCGAAAGAACCGCAGTGAAGAAAGCTTACGGAAGAAGCTCCGCGAAGGCCTACTGTGACGACCCGTAAATTTTTCTTATTTTATATTATTTTATTTTATTTTCCCTGCATGTATTTTCTTCATTATAACCTATTATATTGATTTTCCAGAGATTTTTATAAGTGAGTATAGGTTTTAAATCATTTTCATAGTATAAATTAGTTCATAATAAATTTGAAGTGCGTTGTAGACGTGGGACCCGCTAGTGCGCTAAGTACGATAATTTTTGGGCGATTAATTGGCATTTTGTATTAAGTGATATTATTTTACAAGGTGGTAGGAGACAATTAACAGTTAGTTAGATAGCTTAACCACTGGAAGAAAGAAGATAAGGTTGAACCATTAAAAGTGCCATGTGTCACGACCCAATTGGATGGTGGACTTGCCTAACTTTCTTACCTTTACTAAAAGAACAATTTTGACCCAAAATCATCTCCAATTTTCATCCTCTTGGCCGAACCTCTTAGGGAGAAAAAAGAAAGAGAGTTTCAACTTTCATCTTCTATTTCTTGCTTATAACGTGAAATCCAACCGATTAAATCTCGAATTTGTCCACTAAAGTGACTTGCTAAGGGAGTTTCAAGATCTTGGTGGAGTTGATTTGGAGGAGAAAACCCTAAATTAACATCTTTCTTAAGGTGTCAAGGTACTTTGGTTACAAACCTCCTCTTTGTTCATGTTAATGTCAAATTAGGGGGGTTTGGTGGCTAAATATGCTATTTTATGGAAGATTTCATGGATTAAAGTGGAGTTACATAAATTTCTGATTTTTTTGGGGATTTTTCTATTTTTATATGATATTCATTGGTTGGCCAGGAATGATGGCTTGAGATGGTGTAAAATGAAGTTTTTATATGTTAGTTGTGTTTGTTTGCGTAAAAATTTCAGTTTTGTGCGGAAATTTCAGTTTTAAGTTTCCAATTTGCTCTGTTCTGCCCGGCTCTGTTTGACCATGTTAGAGGCCGAATTAGTCTTAGCTCAAAATGTGAAAGTTGTAGGGAATGATGTTTTATAACTTCCTGTAAAATTTCAGTTCAATTCGAGCACTATATCATGTGAAAAGATAAAAATACCCATGACTACCATAGGTAGAGCTCTGTGGCCAGTTTCGACATTTTACCAATCTGATCACGTTTGTTCACCCTGATCTGTACTGAATTAGTATTTGGTCAAAACATAGAAGTTGTAGTGCTATGTCTTAGCTTTCCAACGGCCCTAGAAACGCCTTAATCGGACTTCAGTAACCTGAGTTATTGTCGTTTACGTATAGTGCGATTAACTAGCCCGAATGTGAGATTCTAGTTCTGTAATTTGAAATTTTGACCAGGATACACTACGAACTGGACTGAGTGGTCTTCATCAAAGTTGTAGTTCTTCATCTCAGTTTCGAAACGGTATAAATTTCACCCCAATCCGATAAGCGTAGATTCGGTTATGACCGATACGCTAAGATACATCAAACCTGCTATTTAGTTTTTGTTCTTAAAACTTGATTTCTAGTTGCATTCCTAGACTTGCTTTGTATTTGGATGAACTTGAGCCTAGTTGAAGGGCTATTGTATTGAGATTTCTGATGTGTTGAATTGGACTGAGTTGAGGAAAACAATGAAGCCATAAATGGCTGGAAAATAGGTAAATACAGAGGGCATGCTGCCCAAAATTTTAGGGCTACGCGATTCCTTTAAGTTTGAGTTGCCTTTTGATAGAAATGAAGGGCTTTTGGGTCGTTCAAGCCCTAGGTCCTCTCGTTACCTTTTCGTTCTCAAAATCATGCTTTTGCACCCTTACCTTCGTAGTTCGTTTGGTTAGGCATACGACTCATAATTGAGTTTCATTTGTGAATGTCGTTCCCAAGGAACCATAATTGTTTTACTTTGATCATTTTAAGACGTGCTGGTGATCCAGGAAGTACTTCGGGGGGAACGTTTGAATTTGTTTCCTTGAACTGGTGAGTGTACCACTTCCCTAATTTGTTGCTTATTTGGCTATCCGTGACTTCTGTATACTCTATATGAAATGAGAGTGTACTTTATCACTCTCGTTTCTCTCGTATGTTTTATTTGTTTCCTGCATACTGTATAAGTCTGTATTTGCTCTCTGTATCTGTTCTCTGTATAAGTCTGTGACCTCTGAGATCAACACCTGTGGCTAGTTACTCGAGTCGAACCGGCAAGGGTCAGGTCGATTAGATAACGAACCACGGTAGTCTGTTTCTAGGAATCTTTGGGTATTGAGACTCTTGATTCCGGTATACTCGAGTATTACCACGTCTGTTTCTGTTGAGGTGTTCGGGCCAGGTAAGGGGTATGTGTGGCGAGCGGGATTTTGGTGTAAAATGGTGCTCTACTGGATTGGATTGGTTACTTTATTTGGAAGTTGACGGAGTGTCAACTATTATTTGATCAAGCTTTAGTGAAGCAAATGGGAATTTGGCCCCTGAAAGCCACCCGTATCCTTTCTATCTATGGTGTTGTTCATTTCTTTATTTGATTTGCGTATGTGACTAATTGAATATGAGGTTCCACGATTCTTACTTGCTATTATTTTGGTACCTCATTGAGCGTAAGCTCACCCCCTCCCCGTTATCTTTGTTTTCCTTACAGGGAACCATCTTTTGGAACTTCAATGTTTTGAGGAATGAGTTGAGCTAGTTAGAAACTCTTTTGTTTTTGGTATAGCTTCTCGACAAGTTGGAAACCCTAAATGTATCTTAATACGATGTTTCCTTTTGATTTGTAAACTTAATAATATGTATATTTTAAAGTGTTTCCTCATGTTTATGTGGCATATGTACTTGGAAATGTACACTTTTTCATGTCAATCAAAGTTTACTTGTATTGGGTTGGATTATGACGTGGCAGCGGCATTCCCATTTCGTTTTGTTTTTCATGGAAACGTTGTACCAAAGATTGATTGTATCTTGTAGTTTGGCTCAATTGGGTTCTGAACGTTATCTTCTCGAAGTTCTTCTGAGCGTTTGGTAGGGTTTCCGTTTGTTCCAAATCCGTAGTCCCGGCGAGACCCTGGGCAGGCGGTCCGCCGAATCCTTTGGTTCGCCTTAGGGGAAGGTGGGGCCGTCACACCTGCAGAATGCATTTGTTGTTCAATCTTATACTTCTTCTGTCGAAAAAAAGGTCTAAATAAATTAGAATTTCTATTTTGTTCCTTTAAAGTTGTTGCAGATGGCTTTAACTAGGTTGTGATCGAATTTAAATTTGTGATTGTGTTGTTTATGGGCTAGATTTACACAATTTAGTTTTAAGTTTCCTTGTGTTTGAATAGAGCGAGGGTTTACACTTCAGCTCTTTCCTTGAAAGTATACAAGAGAAATAGTTGCAATAGGAGAGTACGGAAAGCTTAAATAATTGAACCATCGGACAATAGTTTGAATTTTAAAATGAATAAAATTTGATGGAAACTTTGAAACTTGATGGCCTTGTTTGACTTCAGCAATTAGTTGTCACAGTTCTTTTGTTCAAATTTGTTGTATTCAAAGCTTTTAATTGCATATTTTGATTACGAGTGTGAAGATTTTCCTCTTTTTTTTTTAATTTTGGCTTCTATGCGTTTAATTTAGTTTTTGTTACTTTGCACATTTTGATTTTGAATTGGAAATTATGTTGAGCATTAACTCTAATGCTTGGAATGGTTATGGGTTTTGGTTGCAGCTAGAAAATCTACAAGCAATAGTTTCTGGTGTTTGACAGATGATGATGGCTAATCTATAACTTGAGGCAACCCCTCAATTTAGGAAATTGCTTTCCATAGGTTTTCACTGCTTCTTTAGACTATTGCTATCATCATTTTTTGTTGTATCTTTGATTCCTATGTTCCAGTATTGCTGTTAATCCTTTTACCTGGACAAAGTCCGCTGATTCAGGAAGTGATTCAAGCTGATGTTGTCCCTCATTTTGTTCATTATCTTATTAGGGGGGATTTCCTCAACTTCAGCTTCAAGCTCATTCTTCCCTATTCTGCGTTAGAAAATGAAGATTATATTTGTTTGGTGTTACGTATAAATATCTTTTTCCATCCTTTGCAAATTTGTAGTTTGAGGCAGCTTGGGCTCTCACAAACATTGCTTCTGCGACATCTAAGCACACTAAGGTTGTAATAGACAGTGGTGTTGTTCCCATATTTGCACAGCTTCTTAGTTCCCCAGTGATGATTCCGTGAACATGTACATCTTTGATGAATGATAAAGAAATTTCCTCTTCTGGAGTTTGGAATCATGTTCAATGCCTTGCATTACTTTCTGGATTTTGAATGCTGCATGATATAATTGAATTTTATTGTTATTTATCTCTTATTCCTTAATTTTCTTTTAACTACATTAGGCTGTATGGGCTCCGTGAAATGTGGTTGGTGATTCCCCAAAATGCCGTGATCTTGTTCTTGGTCATGGAGCTCTAGGTCCCTTGCTGGTTCAGCTAAATGAGCATGCAAACTATCATTGTTGCGAAATGCCACCTGGACACTATCTAATTTCTGCAGAGGCAAGTTTCAGCCTTAGTTTGACAAGGTACTACATTCAGCTTGAATGTCTGTTCATCTCACAGCTCTTTCAATTCTACAGGATAATGTGCATGCTTTGCTCTTTCAAAGCTTTTTTCGTCTATAGTGGATGCCAGAGTAGTCTACACGTCCCTCATAAGAAATTGCTTTGACACCCCCCGTCCATGTTTGCTACATTCTTGTACTATGAAACATTAAGTAGTTGCTATATTCTTAACTTCCTCCATCTTGTTCTGTGGTCAACTGATTGATTCACAGCCAATCTTGTTATAAGATGTATACTTATGCTTCCTGATAAATTTTTTTTTTTGTAAATTGTAACAAAAGATTATTTGGTCAATGATATTTTATGTTTTTGTTTGTGAATACAGAGAGAATGCAAAAGTTACGTTGGATTACATACTCAACGTCACCAAAGGCTCGTGTAATTACGCTGGATGGATTGAGAAAAATTCTCAGGAGTCATTAGCGTTTATTTTGAACCTAACTGAATTGGTTGGCTATATTATTATAATTGCTGTGTACTTTTGCTTCAGTTTTGTGTAGAAGATTAATATAGTATATGCTAGCCCACTATAGCTGTTATATATATATATATATATATATATATTCAGAAACGGTAGGAATTGTATTAATGATTTAAAGCTTTACATTTGTTGAGCAAAGGCTCCTAAAAGGCTATACAAAAGTGTTAGATTACCAAGGATTGTTCCATTTCTCATCACCATATATGCCTAGAGCATATCTACTTACATTTTTAACCAAGCTATCACTTTCCCTATCTGAGCAAAATGAGCATTTTTGAAACAAAAGCTCACTATAGCTGTTATAAACTGTTCTCATTTTATTGCTATGTGATATTTATGGTTTAGTTTTAAACATAAACATGCAAATCTCTCATTCTCCTGGGCTAAATTTTGGTGTAGAAAGTTTACATTATATCACAGGTTTAAGCAAATTTCGGTGCACATTATATAATATACTTAAATGATATTTTTCTTAATACATTGCACATTATATCATTGGGTTAGGTAAATTCATATTACCTTCACACGCATCGTACGCTTGTACGAAGAAGTGATAGTTAAAACCCCCCTTCCCAAAAAAAAAAAAAAAACGATACCCAGTCATACTTCACACTGTACAACCAAACCAATCACCTATTAATCATGTCAAAAAAAACACACACACACACACATAGATACACACAACACTAACAAGAAATATACCACAGCAGCAAAAAAACCAATCCAGGCTATCTGACGCATGGCGTCAGGGCTGAAAGACTAGTATCTAATAAAGCCATCATCACTACTGCTTTCTTAGCTAAACTGTCGACGACTCAATTTGCTTCCCTGTTTACGCACCAAAGAAACCCTAGTGGAATTTTGCTCGGAGCTCCCAGCAATTAGATAAAAGTAGGAGCAATATCAAGAAAATCAGTCCTGGATATTTTTGAGGGAGAAGAGAACCCTGGAACAAGTTACATTTCAAGTAGAGAAATATGCAGCTGTCTTGCTAAAATTGAGCCCTCTCGTAAGGCCCAACATTTAGCCGAGAAGCTTGTTTCTTCTTGGATTATCAGCATAAATGGCGTACTAGATGTGGGCTTGTAAGATGTGGTTAGAACATAATCTTTTCTATTATTATCTGGAAATTTGCAATTTAATTAGACAGTATGCTGATAACAAATAACTACTCATTGAGCCCTCAAAACCATATGGGTCAAGAAGAAGTTCCTGTTGTTTAATGCCTTAATGGGCCTATGTTTGGATTAAAATCCAATCAAATTAATTTGGGCCAAGGTTTTGTACATCTAACCCAAAAATTAAAATCATTAATGTACCCCGTATAAAATTGCAGTGGAATTCTACCAACTACTCCCCGCAGATAGATAAAAATAGGAGCAAGATCATGAAAATCAGTCCTAGATTTTTTTAGGGAGAAAATAACCGTGGAATCAAGTTCAACTTCAAGGACAGATTTATGCCGCTGTCCTAGTTTTTTTTAGGGAGAGGATACCCATGGAAGAGACTTATTCCGTGCCCTATTGGCACAGACCATTTATTAGTCAAACTTCTAGAAAATGATAATTGACACTTGCGAAGGCTGATGAGGTTTTGGACTTGTGATAAAATAATTAAGGAAAATCCTGGGCAAAGAATCGTTTAGGTGGATTAGGACTACCGACTTGGCTGGTTAAAGTATCAAATATCATGAAATTTTCACTTGGCCCATCATCAATCCTTTTTTCCCAGTTTCTCTATATCTACCAACAATAATCTCATGCTCATCTATATTGATCTATCTATTTTCCACTCAATCTCTCGCTTGTTTTTTTCTTTTTTGCTGGGATCTGTGCAAAGAACAAAAGCAAGAATTGTCAAAAGAAAACAAGCTTGAAGAATTCGGATAGCTTGAGTTAATAGATATGAATTAACCGGCATCTCTTAGAGAATGTAAAAGTATAAAATCAGAATGAATGGATGGCCTTGAGTTGAATTTTGGGGGGGGGGGGCACGGAAATATTGGACCATCAGCATGGGGTAGAGAGACCGAGGGCAATGAAGCTACAGCTTGATGATCTAGGCAATTGAATCTGGGTTTTTTTGTTAATGAATTAGACAGTGTTCTTTAAAAAAATATTTCTTTTGACAACCCAATTACTAATCTCTGCTGCATGTATGGCTGGAGGGAGAGATAGAGGCTACGAGTCAAGAAAGACAAATTAAAGGGAGGTGCTGGATTTCTCGCAGAGGTAGAGAGGTTTCAGAAGGAAGAAGGGAGTGAGAATTTCTTATGGGGTTTGGGTTATTCTGTGCATTTTTTTTAGTATTGAAGAACCGGAATAAGAGGTTGCTGTGAGTTTGAAACTCATAGTGTCCACTATGTAAGTGGGACTCAAATAATAAAGTTGATATCCAAGTAATAAAGATTTTTATTTTAAGTCTCACTAACTGTGATTTTTTTTCTAAATAGATATGATGGTTATTTGTTCCAATACTTCTAAATTTTAATTTACATATATTCATTCCACTATTATGAGCTATTCATAATCTTGTCCTAGGAGTAGGGGTGCAAACGAGCCAAGTCAAGTCGAGATTTTGCCTAATCGAGCCGAACCTCAACTTAGGTTCCGTTTGATAAAACTGAATTTGAATTCTAAAATCTGAATACTGAAACAATTAATTTGCTAAATTTTAAGCACTGAAAAAAAATATATGAATGTTTGAATTTTAATGCTAAACTTATTTATACTGTTTGATAAATATTTATAGCTAAATGTTTAATAAGTTTAATTTGACAATTTTGCCCTTATATCCTTTCATTCAAAGAAGAAATAGAGTCTATGATATAATTAGTTTAAAATTATTAGGTATGAAAATGACAATATTTATTTTTAAATCAAATTAATATAAAAGATGAAATATATTATATGAAGAGTATGGAGAAGATGTGAAAGTCATTAAAAAAGGAGAAAAGAGAAACTAAAAATCGTTAGATAGAGAATATTAGGTTGTTTAATTAGATAAGAATTTTGAACATAATTAACAAATAAGGGTAGATTTGGTAGATAAGATAAGATAGTTGAAGTAATTTTATTGATTCTTATCAGAATTAAGCATTCAGTTAGGATTCTTGTACTGAAAAAAATACACACAGGTTCAGCACTGCTTAACAAATTCAGTAAATAGATTTTTATTTATCAAACACTCAAAACATCTAAATGTCTGAAAAAATTCAGATTCAGCACTTTTTTATGTTATCAAACAGACCCTTGATTTTATAAAACTCGAACTCAAGTTCAAAGTCAAGCTCAACGAGCTATCAATGTAAAGTTCGAGGTTAAAAAATAATTATTTTATTTCTAAAAAATGAATAAAATACTAATTTTTCTTAACCAATAATAAAATATTAGAGATATATATGTAATTTTACTATTAAAATAAAAAATAAAAAATATATAGAATCAAACCAACTCGCGAGCTAACGAGCTCAAGTTCAACTTGATCAACTAAAGCTTGATTAGAGCTCGATGTTGACCAAGCTCGTGTTGAACTTAGACTCAAACTGCTCATGAGCAACTCGTGAACGGCTCAATTCATTTGCAGTTCTACTTTGGAGCATCCGTCAATAAAACGATCACCCTAAGATGATTATTTCATGGCTATTGAGAACAAATTAAATCAGATGGTTCTATTTCTCAATCTTTCTAACTTGATTTCCCACAAGATAACCAAGATCGAAAAGATTTAAAAAAATCAGTCATTCACAACCACTGATGAAGGATTTCTCAAAAAATTAAGCATTAGTGATCCTTTTCAGAAATTTAAAAATCGAATGGATCCGGTCTTATGCATATGCAAGGAAGGTAAACAAAAAAGAAAGAAGATTGGTTGGATGGTTGAAGGAAAGGAAAGTAAGTGAAAGGTTTCGGATTCGAGCCCCACTTATATCCAAAAAAGAAAAATACATCATTCAACCATCATGCAAGATAAATTACTTTTAAAAAATTGATAAGGGTCTTTCTATCATGTTTTGTTCTAGTATAAAATATTTCCGGAAGAGTGTACACAATTCAAGCTATTAGTGACAATTTTAGAGCTTTTGTTGTAAACCCACCCCTTTTGTTGTACTTACACATTTGTTATAGACTCACCCCGTTTGTTGTACTTATATATTAGGATAATTTCAGAATCCTCTCTGAGGTTTCTCTTAATATCACTTAATTAGCATTTTAATATTTCTAAAATCTCACTTACTTTCCCTTTCAGTAAAGGTGTTCATATTTTAGAAGAAACCGAAAAATCTGTTGATCCGATCTAGATCAAATGTCAAATTTCAGTAAAATGAAATTGAAAAAAACTGAAATATAATATTGGGTAAAACAGTTCAGAACACATATTAAAAATACATTATCGAATTATCGATTACCAGTCGAATAATTGAAATTTTTATAATATAATGTTATATATATACATAAATTAGTTATATATTATATATTACTAAATATAAGAGTAAATCTTAATCCTATTACTAAATATTAATTAATAATTACTAATTAGCTAACTTAACTATAACTACATTTGGAAGTCAAATTTTGATGGAAGTTGAGATGTTCCCGATTACTAGCCGATGAATGCCCCTATCTTTCAACTATTACAACTTGATGACATTACCCTTGCATTCTTAATAATTATTTAACCAAAAATTCCAAACACAAAGACAAAAACAACCCAATGACCCTACAATATTAATCCATATTCCCATATATCCAAATAGTGTTAGGCTAGCAAAGGAGGTGGTTAAGTTAAATTTAGTAATGTCAACCATTTAAAAGGATTTTGGTAAGTAATTTATACCTTCAAAAATTTTATGGGACAGATTTTGTGACAGCCCCACCTCACCCTAAGGCGAACCAAAGGGTTCAGCGGACCGCCTGCCCAACTCTCGCCAGGACTACGGAGTCGAATCACACAAATCCGATATTACGCGAGAGGACCCAAAAGAAATGAGCGATTGAAGACCGCCAAGCTTAAACATGGGGAAAACGCTTTCATATATACATGTCACTAGGTTTACAATTCAAATGGAACCAGTGAAACGAAATACATTTAGGGTTTGCTCATTCTCGAGGAGCTATACAAAAGAACAAAAGATTTTCTAACTAGCTCAACTCGCTTCTCAAAATCATGATTTCCAAAAGAGGTTCCTGTAAGGAAAACAAAGATAACGAGGAGGGGGTGAGCTTACGCCCAATGAGGTACCAAACATGTAGCAGAAAAATTAGGTATTTCACGTTATACAAACCAGATACACATGCTCGCTATAAAGTAAGACAGGTAAACACAAGAACTCAAATAGGAATGATACAGGTGGCTCTCAGGAGCCAGCTTTCCAGCGCAGTACTTGATCCAAGCCGGTTGACTCTCCGTCAACGTATATAGAACCAACACGTCCGTAGACCTCACTTTACACCAAATTTCGTCCACCAAACACCCCTTTACCGGGCCCGCTCACCTCAACAGAAACAGAAATGGTAATACTCGAGTATACCGGAATCAAGGGTCTCAATACCCAAAGATCCCAAAACAGACTACCGTGGTTCGTTATCTAATCGTCCAGGCTCTTGCCGGCCCGACTCGAATAACTTAGCCACAGGATTTGAGCTCATAGGTCACAGAAAGGTCGTTGGTTACAAGTTTCCAAACGACGTCCGAACAGATACAGATACAGATTCAGATTGACACCAAAATTGGCATATGAACAGACAAGAGAACGAGTGTGATAAAGTACACCATCGTCTCAAACAAATTAAACAGATTGCAGAGCAGAAATCAAGTTAAACAGCAATGGAGGGGAGTGGTACACTCACCGGTTCAAGTACAGATACCTCAAAAGTTTTCACTTCGGATTGGCTTTAATCGCCAAGAAACCCTAAAATAATCAAAGTAAACCAATTGAAGGTTTCACATCCAGAATCGAGTAAACAAAATACACATGTGAGGCTCGACTACTAGTCGTATGCCTCGCCAAATAATTACTAATGCAAGGGTACAAAACATGATTTTTGGGAATAAAAAGGTAACATGAAGACCTAGGTTCAACAACCCAAAAGCCCTTCATTTCTATCACAAGCCAATTCAAACTTAAAAGAACCAATTGGCCTAGAAAAATTGGACAGCACTTCCCCTAAATTTCTTACTTTTCCAGCCATCACGGCTTCATTATTTTCCTCAATCAACTCCCAAAGTCATACTCAATATACATTCATCACCACAGCCGTTCAATAGGCTCAAGGTTATCCAAGTACAAAAGTTAGCTAGGAAAATGACCGGAAATAAAAGTCAAGCCCTAGAATATTCCAATAAGTACAAGAAGACTCGATTACAAGTTATAAACTGATGCCAACACGATCACAATAGGGTTCCATAAGCATATATAAGCATTAGAGGAAACCAGAAATTTCGGAAATGTAACTAGCTTTGGCCCTGAAAAAACAGTTTTTGTCCTCATTTTGCGGTAATGGCACAAATTTCACTACGCTTATCAGATGAGGGTGCAAGACCCACCATCTTGAAGCTAAAAGACAGGGCTACAACATCACAGAAGGTCACTCAACCCAGTTTTGAGTGTAAACAGGTCAAAAATGCAAGATACTACATCAACAACGTAAAACAGATTCACCAAAACGCATTCTAGCGGAAACATCATAACTCAGGCTCTACAAGTCCAAATCCAGAAATTCCAAAACCAGCTGAAAGCTAAGAAACAGGGATAAATTTCATCAGAAGCCTCAACAACCACTTCGGAAGCAATTCCAGGCAAAACAACCAATTACAGGCGCAGTTCTCAATTTCGGGTAAAACCAGAACAGCAATAGTAATTTCGACTTATCTCATTCTACACTACTCCAATTGACCTGAAATTTTGTAGAGACCTCTAAAATGTCATTCCCTACAACTTTCATGTTTTGAGCTAAGGCCAACTCGGCCTCTATCTAGGACCTAAAAATTCGGACAGAATGCTCCCTTAAGAACCCTAGGTTTTTCAATTTTCTTCCAAAGCAGAAATTGGTTGCAATTAATCACTTTTCCCACCTCCTTAAGTCATTATAGACCATTTCCAATCATCATAGATAGCCACACAATCATGCTTATATTAAAACAGAAAAATCCCCAAAAATAATAAAACTTCATCATTTCAACCACAAATCAAAAATTAATCCATAAACTTGCATCTTATACTACCACTAAGCATGATTTAAGCATCAATTAAAGGAGGAGGGTGGTTCTTCACAACTTACCTTAAGAACAAGAGAGAGAGAGCTATTGACCACCTTAACTTTCCAAACAACTCCACAAATCCACTCACTAACTCTAATTGAAGAGGTTTTATGGAGTAATTTCAAGGTTGGATGGTTAGTTTTGATGATTTGGAACAAGATTGAAGTGTTTTCTTCCTTGTGCTTGGAGTAAGAGAGAGAGAAAAAGAGCAAGAGAGGGCTGGCTTCAAGGAGGATTTTTTTGAGGATTTTTGGGTCATTTTTGGTTATTTAAGTCAATGGTAAGAAAGGTCTTAAGGTAAGCCCAATCAAATGGTGACACTTGTCACCTTTTATTAACTCTCTACCTAACTTGTCTCTCTCATAACAATCCAAATTGCACCCTCCACTTATCTCTTAACACCCGGTAAATTCATTCCAGTATTCAAAACTTAATCTAGTTGGCCGAATTTTTCCGAATTTTTCGCACTAGTGGGTCCCACGTCCGGTATACGCTCTTAATTCCTCAAAAACTAACCGATACTAGAAAAATCATTTAAAAGCTATATTTACTCATAAAATTTATTTGCACAATTTTTTCGAATAAAGAAAAGGTGGAAAAACGTATAATTAAAAGAAATTAAAACCTAGAAATTAAGAAAATTACGGGTCCTCACAGATTTAAAGAGGTCAAGCAATGTTTTTAGGAAACATGTTTTAATACATAATGCAGGGCCTCTTTGACAAATAAGTATTTTGCTAAGTTTTTCTCTTACAAGTTTTATAATAACTTTAACTATAGTAATCTCAAAAAACTCTTATAAGTTTTTAAAATGCACCCCTTAAAATACCCAAATATACACACAAAAAAAAAATTTTCTTTCTTTCCTTTCTTCTTCATCCTTCCCTTATCTCAACCCACCACTACCTCCACCACCGACCAATGCCAGCTGACACCTCTATCGACTCTGGTGCTAGCCTCCTTTTTTATTTCTTTCTCTCTTCTCGATGCCAAGGGGAAGAGGTGGTGGCAGGGGAGAGAGGGAGGGAAGGGAAGGGGAAGAGGTGAGGAGAGAGAGAGAGAGAGAGAGAGAGAGAGAAGCAAAAGAAAAAGTGTTGCTGGAGCCGGTCAACGATGGCCAGCTATAGGGAGGGAGTAAGAAAAAAGATCAATGGTAGGATCAAGGAAAAGAAGAGGAGAGGAAAGAAAAGGAAAAGGAAGGAAAGAAAAAAAAGTTTTACATATTTAAAAAGTTTTTTCTACAAATTCTTGTTATAATAAATTTTAGACAAATACCCAAAAAAACCCACTTACCAAACAGGGCAGTAATTCAAGTTCTACTCAAAATTAAAACAATCTTTTTGATATATGTCGTTTACGCCTTCTCATATAAAATTTTTTTTAATAAGCCGGTTAAAAAGATTAATCAAAATATGATCTCATGATAAAATATCAAAAAATTACCTATGCTATTTTTTTGTGAAAACGATATAGGTAATTTCTATATTCTTTTAACTTGACCTTTTTAGCCGCATTTTAATTTTTATTGTTGATGTATAGTTTTAAATGGGATAACATAAGGGTACTATTGAAAGTAAAATTTTATCTCTCTTGCTTTTCTCCCAAAGGGACTAAAATATTACAAAAATATCAATCCAAGGGAAGTAAGTGAGATTTTAGAAACTTTAGAAAAACTAAGTGATATTATGAAAAGCCTCAAGGGAGATTTCTTAAATGGTTCCTTAGTCATTTGTTGTAGACCCACCCCTTTTCTTGTGTTTATGGTGTATGAAGGCAATTAATAAATAGTAAAAAAAAAAAAAAAGGGAATTAATATAGGATTAACTTTTTGATAGAAAAGACATTTCATTCAAACAAATCTACACTAATGGCAGAAAATACATCAAACAAACATGACACAGATACATATAGATCTAAAATCAACAGATATAACAGATCTAAAAAAATAATATAAATAAATATAACATTGATGCTCCCATATATCTTCCATCCGGATAAATCATTGTAACCCAATACATTAGTGCAAGTCTGCTGACAATCAGATCTGATTAAAACTAGTTCAAGTCCAAAGAGAAATTTAGATCTGAAATAATGGAAAAATTGCAGATCTGAGAAACCAGATTCTAGATCTACAAAATCTCAAATTTCACAAAGATAAAAACTTAAAAAACTCTCTCAAGAAAAAACCTAAAAGAGAATAAAACTCTCATTAGAATAATCTAGGAGAGAAGAAATTCTCGCTAGGAGATCTTTGGAAAGACGAATCTCTCATTAGGAAATCTTAAGAGAGAATTTATTCAAATAAAAGAAACTAAAAACTATAAATAGTGCTTTCTCCCATGGGAAAAGACCAGATTTGGTCTCACTCCCATGGGAGAGATGAAGAAGATTTTGACTGGAAGAGTTTTAGAGAGAAGAGAGAGAAATGCCTTCAATCTTGATCTTATAACTTAGGATTAATTTTTTATGTACTGACAATGTAGTAATTTTTTAACACTAATAGCTTTAGATTTATAACACAGATGCATGATTTGAAATTCAAATTTAATTCATATTATGTGGTATGATTTAAACCTACTAGTGTTAAAAAAATTATACACTAACAATGTATAAAAAAATTATCCATAAATATACCAACCCCTCAGGTAGAAGGTATTCTCAAACCACGTCTCTAGCTTAACACCAAATTAAGACCTGAACTAGTGCATATATTGCACGGAATAGTATTTATGTAGTTCCTAATAGTTATATTATTGATATTTAGAAATTGTTTTCGTCAATTAAAATTTTTTTTAACTTGAAGTAATAAATTACTATGTGTAATTTAAAATTTTAAAATTTTAGTAGAAAATTATTTGCATCTAGGATATTTATGTGATTTTTAAAAAAATTAATTTGAAATAATAAATTTGCAAGTTAAATTTTAATACTTTAATTTATTGGAGAAATTTCTTATACAAATTAGTCAAACAAAAATGTTCAATGAATATTAGTTACCTGTTATTTTATTAAATTACCATATATATATATATATATATATATATATATATATATATATATATATATTCAATTACTCATGTAGAT
Organism: Coffea arabica; assembly: GCF_036785885.1. Classification (NCBI taxonomy): domain Eukaryota; kingdom Viridiplantae; phylum Streptophyta; class Magnoliopsida; order Gentianales; family Rubiaceae; genus Coffea; species Coffea arabica. The sequence goes on from NC_092321.1 coordinate 24,721,352, forward strand.
CTACCAAACTAACCAAACTAAGTTACTTCATGTTGTTAAAATAAAAATAATTCAAATGAAGGAATAAAAGTTGTTAGAAAAAGTAGAAATTGCGTTTTAGAGCTTAATTGAGAGAAACTTAAATGTTTGTGTTGAACCAAATAACCAAATGACCTACAAAATCTCTTCAATTGGCTATGTCACATAGAAGAGAGAAATCAGATTTTAAGTTCAGCTTCCTCGTCAATCAGAGGTACCTTCCTGCATTTATCATCATGCCTCCAGGAAACTATCTCATATTGAAGATTTGCATCTCCATCTACCCATGAGTTTTCATTTGATCAAAAGTAATTTCTTGGATAGCAGAGGCTCCACATTAACAGTAATAGTAGGTTCTAATACTCATTAATTGCATCACTACACGCCAGTGGAGGACCATGGGAGGAACTTTGAAGTTCCCAGCAAAAAACAAATTCATTGTTGTGGAATGGAACAAGACAAAACGACCAAGCATGTCCAAACTGAAGCAAGGGACGCTTCTACCATGCACAGAAGGAATCTTCTGTGCATGCTGCATGGAACTAATGAAAGTTCAACAACTCAATATGGATCCACTCAGTTAATATTGAAACCTGAGTGAGCGTGGGTGACCGGCTTACATCCGAAGCGTATATTGATAACATACAAAATCAAATTCAAAATGAAGATGGATATTCCGCAGTTTTGACATTCAATGATCATTAATACAATTATACTAATATTCAAAATTAAGTATCCATATTACAATCATGCTATTGAATTATTTCCTTCCACTAAACCTGATTTACCCTTTTTTTCCTCGCAGGGAGGACAATAACTAATTTATCCATATGTAAACATATGAAATTAAATTACATGAAATATTTCTAATTGACTACAGAACAATTACAATATTTTTCGATTTTAGTTAAAACTCTGTCAATTTTGTGAATACTTATGTACTTTTCATCAATCTTAATCTCAGCTTCAATTTTTTATTTACACTAGTAATCATTAGTTATCATCCGTTTTGATTCTAAATTCGATCACATGATGATCAATTATTGCTTAGTAATCATTGATTTTTATCTCAAACTTCTCTTTGATTGAGAATTACATTTTAATCACTCAATACCATTCTCCATTCGGGTTTCATGATGATTAATTGTTGCTTAATTATCATCAATTTTAATCTCAACTTCGCTTTGATTGAGAATCACATTTTATCACTCCATAGCAATCTACATTTTGGTTTAAAGGCCATTATGTCCATTACAATTGTGATCACTCATCTACAATCTTGACTCCGGTTGAAAAATTGCCGTGTTACTTGTGTTTCCAATGACTCGTCACACGAATTAACAACTCTAATCGACTTCCCTTCATATTTTACTTCACTTTAACATTTTTCTAATGTTTATGATAACTCTTCCATTTTTTAATTAATCATCTATAATCTCGATTCTAGTTTCAAAACAACTAATTCACTTATTTTATTATTACTCATGTAGACCTGTCAACGGGTTGGGTATGGGTCGGAATTGAACATTTCAGACTTTGACCCGTTTTGATATACATGTTCCAGATTCAACTCGTATACCCGATGGATCTTACACTTGATCTTCCAGATCCAGCCTCGATGGGTAACGAGTCAAATTTATACTAAGTATATATTTTTATAATTATTAATTTATTGTATAATAAGCATTATTGCATTAATAAGTATATATATCATTATAATAATAAGTATTATTGTATATATTATTGTATTATTGCATAGTAATAAGCATATATTATTATTATAATAAATATTATTGCATTAATAATTATATATTTTTTATAATTATTAATTTATTTAAACGGGTCTAGGTTAGATACGGGTCAAAATGCAATACTTCGTATTCGGTCCATCTTTTTATTAGGAAAAAGGCGTCCGGATTCGAGTCGGGTATACGAACTTGTATTGTACCCATACTTGGGAAAAATTAGCGAGTCCAGGCCGGGTCTGAGTCTAGACCCGGACCACTTATAGCCCTATACACATGTACAATCTCAATTCTGGTTTGAAAGCCTCTACATCAATTATGATTATCAATGCTCAACTATTTGTTTGGATTGAGCATTATTTACCCAATTTTATTTGCTTACATCATCATTACAATTTCCAATACACCTTTTTATTTCACATACATCACATCACAAAAAGTGCTACAGTAAAAATATCCCAAATAATCCCAAATAACTTACAATCCAATAATTTTGCTTTTAGTTTTAAAGCCACCGTGTGAATAACGTATATGATTATTCATCTACAATCTTGCTTCTGATATGAAATTTATTAAAGTAAAACCTCTGTAGATTAATACTCGGTAAATTAATAACCTTTATTAAATAATAAATTGTTTCAATCTTAACTTGGGCTAATGAGCTAAATTAATTATTTTGATAAAAATAAAAAGTAATAATTTTTTAAAAAAATTGTATAACCTTTGATCCCATTTATAGCATAAATAAATAATTCACTAAAATTACATGTCATATTTTACTAAAATATGAGTCTATTGTTAATTTATGAACGCCTTTTAAAACGAAAAGCCATAGATTAATAATGAGATAAGTAAGAAGATTTTGTGTTTGTTAATTATAAAAAGACTTTCTTGTTATTTACATACATTATATATTTAATATAATTCATTGTATGCATTTAATAGAATGGAAGTGAATATCTATCATTTAGTATTCCAAAGTCTTTTTGACCTCTTAATAATAGAAAAATGATATCAATTATGTACGTATATTGAAGACATTAATAGAATTAAGCTATACTTGCAAATCAGGTAGATACGGATTGATTTATATTTCTTAAACTTTTAGCATCTTTTTCTTAATAGAATAATTCATAATTTATAAAATAAAATTTTAGTTGATTAAATGATTGTGTCATTGAATTATAAGTACACTCGATAAATTAATAAATTATTAATTTATCAATTAATTAATATTTGTTAAATTAATAGAATTTGTATGGTCCCAAAATTATTGATTTATAGAAGTTTTATTGCAAGTCAATTACGATTATCAGTACTCATTTACAATCTCGATCCCAATTTGAAAGCCACTATACAAATAATGTATACATTGTGAGTAATCGTAAACTTAAATTGACATAGTAGCTTTCAAATCGGAAGTCAATTATCTTGAAAGCTACTATGTCAATTATGTTTATAATAATCATTTACGCTAACTAACAGTTATGTTTAAAACCATCATAGGTCTTTGGTTAAGTATTCATTTATACCTTTAAAGTGTTGATTCATCATCATACAAGTGGTTTTGCAAAATATTTCATGTATTTTCTTTAATAATATATACAACTTAGGATTTTACACAAATGATCATCTATGCATGGCCTAGTTTATTCCCCATTCGATTCAATTATAGGTTGAGAATAATTTTTGAATTCTTCCCGCTATTTCTAATTTACTTAGGCGCCAATTCTCGGGAGTCACTTCCGAATTACTTGCAATTCCAAGGTGCATAACAAACGGCAATTCCAAGGGCGTATGTTCATATCCTACAATAAACAAGTCCAAATACAACAACCAACTAGTTCTAGTGTAGCTAACCATCAAGAAAGTTTTAAAGTTCTACTTGACTATAAATCAAGAGATCAAATCTCTTAATCTATATTCTAATATCCACTATTACTAGTTATAACATAAAATCTAATATGTCGACAGAAAAAAAAAAGAGGTCCAAATACATTTGTGAGGTGAGTTTGTTTGGATAGGAGTTTATTTGGATAATTTATTTGAGATAACTACTGTAACACTTTTTGTGATGTAATGTATGTGAGATAAAAAGGTGATTAAAAAGATAAAAAAATGATTAAAATTTGTGAAACAAATTATTTTATTTCAAATCATCTCAATCCAAACACACGTGGCCTCCTTCCAGGTAAGCGGCCTCCTTCCAGGTAAGCGGTTATGCCTAGTTTCAGATTAGCATATATTTTCTTGGAAAAAAAATCCCAATGGCCCTTCAATTAATTGTCAAGCGAATTTTTGGCCCTTCAACAATTAAAAGTAAATTTTTGACCCTCAATTTATCAAAAGTGCTAAATATTAGGCCTTTGTCAACTTAAGCAGTTAAGGATGACGGAAAACAACATTACATGCGCTTCACGAGGTATTTGCAGGGGCATTCTTGTCCACCCATGAGAATTCATCGAGTCAAAGGCAGGCTAAAAAACCTAATTGAACTATTGAAGGAACATTTTACAGCCCTTTTCTTTACTCCCACATCATCTTCAATAACAATCAAGAAGGCTTCATTTTACTCTGCTGCTGCTACTGCTGTAAGCCACAAGGAAGACTTCATTGGCAGAGGACCCCTCTCTCTCTCTCTCAAATACAAAAGGAAGGAAAAGAGGAAAGCCAATATATAAAAGGAAGGAATTTAATTCGAGTGCTATAAGTTACAAGAAGGACTTCATCTCCCTGCTAACCCCTCCTCTCTCTCTCAAATACTAAGGGAAGGAAAAGGGGAAAACCAAAATACAAAAGGAAGGAATTTAATTAGGAAAGATAGTCATGTCGGTGGAAGGATTGTTAGTTACTGTCCCGAGACAGTTAAAATCCATGGGTCTTGAATTTAGTTAGTGAGATTTTTTTAATTTGAAAATGGAAGAATTGGTGTTATCATATTTTCCCAAAACTCCATATGTATCTACAATCCTCCATGGCAAAACTTTTGGATTTCTTGGAAATGCTTTTCTCTGTAAATTAAATTATACGACTATTTATAATTTAAAAATAGCAGGGATTGGAAGTGAGGTGAGCTCAGCATTTTGGAGGAGGGATTCAAAAAGGTATGTTGCATCTTTGTATTGGATTGCTGTATCTTTGTATTTGATTCGTTCTTCCCTTCTTTTTCTCTGTGTGTGTGTGTGTGTGTTTTTTTTTTCTGATTTGTGTTTTTTTCTAACAATTCTAATTTTATACTCGATATTGTTGACTATTTCCTTTTTTTAAAGCTAATTTTAGGCGAATTTGAGTTGTTTTCTACTTTATTGGCTATTTTATTACCTGATTCTAGCATTGCCACACTCATGGACGGAGCTGCCGATGAAGCTGCAGCCATCATGGAGGAGAAGATAGAGGTCAACATGGTCATTGAGGACATGCCTAACAATGCTAGAATGCCCCTGATAATAATTCTTGTGAGCAGACAAGAATACCCTTACTAATTCCTTGTGGATTGCACGTGATGTTGTTTCCGCTCATCCTTAACCACTGGAATTCACGGAAGGCACAACATTTGGCATTTTTGATAGATTAGAGGTCAAAATTTTATTTTTAATTGTTAAAGGGCCAAAAGCTTACCCAACTAATAATAGTTGCAGGACTATTGGGACTTTTTCCCTCTTTTCTTTGTTGTCTCTTGCCTGGCCCACGGTGATGTTATGTCCATGTCCATTTTCCCTCCTTGTTCCTACCATGGAGATGATTCATCTTTGTGCCGTAGATGAATCCTTGAACCAAGTACTTCAACATGACTTTTTTATATTTAAAAAAAATAAAAGAAAAAGATCAGTCAAACACTTAAAACCAATCATATTACTTCATCCTGTCAACAGATTGTCCGAACAAATATGGTAAAGTAGCCACTCCACACAATCTTAATCACCATGGCATCATTAAGTTCAAGATTCTGAAAGTATTGTAGCTTTGGGTACCCTAACAGTCTACAGATGACAGGCACAATGGCTTTTAACACCAGCAAAAATCACAGCATTTTCCCACCAGAAAACAGCCCATTTCCTATAGGATTTGAAATAAGTTTTGAGCAAACCAGACAGACTTCACCAAAAGCAACTAGTTAAGAATTTCTATAGAATTGAAAGGCAATCTTAATATATAAAAAGCAAATTTATAATGATACTATAGCATCACATGCCTTTTTTTTCCTATTAATAGTCCAAATTTCTACCAATCTGAGGCATGGGAAGATCAAGGGAGAAAGCATATTGCAACAATCAGCTTAATAATTCCTCCCACATAAGGAACTTCTTGTTTATATTCTCTTGAAAGCCTTTTCCTTGATGGCTTTATGTAGCCACTAGCCATAAACTTTCTATAGTATCCTAAAGTATTTCTTTAACCTGAAGTAACTAATGGATCCTATTATTCCCATTCGATAGACAGGATAACAATTGTAACCACTTTGAGACAATAGAAATCAAAATCAATTAGAACAATTCCCATAATAATTAGTTTAAACTTTGTATTCCAACAAAAACAATTAGCTTTAGCTTATGCTAACTTTAAAGCCTATTCTTCAATATAAATTATCCAGAGCTGTAAGCCTCCACTGCACCAGACCTGTTTACAAGGAAATATGAAAAGGGACTATTCCTTTTCCAGTCACGGCAAGCTGACCAGTACCGTCAAGCATTACACCATCACGATTCACCAAAAGCCACTCAAAAAACATTTCATCTATCAGAAAGATGACACATTCAACTAAGGTGCCCTGTCTCCAACAGTTCTTCCTTGTTCTCATTTGCTTAACATTAATCAGCCACTAGAGCAGAATTAATAAACAAATATCTAGGGAAAATGCAGGTCAATGATCCATGATAAAACCAGTGATAATCAGAAAAACCCATTTCAACACAAACATGGATTAAGATTTCAACTGCCATTCACAAGTTAACGTCTGGATTCCAATACCTAGTGTCAACAGCCAGAATAAAATTTTCCAACCACCGGTAGATATTAGGAATATAATTTCCAGTGGGAAATAAACCCCACGATACTAATCTTTATAGCAAAAAACCAAGAAAACATTAGGAACATGGCATCGCAATACTCAAAATTTCCCCTCCCCTGGGAAAAAAAATTCAAAAACTGGACTGGAAGCAGATAACATAGCCAGAATATAATAAATCCATCAAGAACTACGCAACATCTTCAACTCTGAAATCTTCAAAAACCATTTAAGAAAATTTGACCACAGAATCTCAACCATTTTTAACTACTAACCAAACATCCAAATTAAGCCAAAATCTTACATAACAAAACACATAATCAAGTTTAACAACTTCTTTTAAACTATTAAACAACCCCATTTACCCCGTAAACCAAATCCAACTACTAAGCAGTATTATTACTAGTAAGTACTCAATTTCCAGAAGCATTCAAACGCCTACCAATCTCAAATGAAACAAAAGCATCAACACAAGCATACTGAACTTGATCAGGAGTCAACCATCGATAATCCCACCTACCCATAGTAACCCTCCTCGGCTTCCCAATTTCCCTTCCAAGAACCACCCTAGCCAACTCTTTCATCCCAGCATTCCGCAGCTGTTTCATCCCACACTCTTCAGCAGCCAAATTCCTCAAATCCACAACGCTCCCGCCGACTCCCAGCCCATAATCCTCCAAAAGCTTCTCAACGTCGCTGTCAACCCCGATCCCCACAAAGGTATAGTCCGTATTGCCCAGAAAATAGCGAAGATCATCGGGGATATCGTCGTACTCCTTGGTGCAGTGGAGGATTTGGAAGACGAGGCAACGGCGACCGACGCAGAGCTGGAGTGTAGCAACTGGGTTTTCCTGGTACTTGTTGAAATTGGGACGCCATTCGACGTCGAAGCCGACGATGAGTTTGCTCAAGCGGCGGCGGTGGATCCTTTGAGTGTCGGCGAGCCAGTGGGAGACCTGGGATGGGTCATTGGTGACCAGAGTGTTGATGCGGTCGGAATAGAAGTAGACGTCGTAGAAATTGTGGGTATCATCGGGGAGTTCGTGATCTACGATGCTAATTTCCATGGCCATGTAGAGTCAAGAGTGAAGTCTGCGAGTGTGTGTGTGTGTGTGTGTGTTTTTTGGTTTGCGAGAGCGGTTTTTCTTTGAAGCAAGACGACACTTTTCGTACAGAGGTGGGGACTGAGATGGCGCAGGCTTGGAGCGTGACCGCTTTTTCGATATGGCGAACCATTTTTTTAGGGTAAAAAATAAAAAAGTTCCGTGTGGTAAATCTAATGCATAGAAAAACCCTTCGTGGTTTCAAAATATACAACACAATACCCCATATTTTAAACTAAATTATAAAAATGATGAAATCCGTTAAACTTAATGGAAATGGACGAAATGACAAAAATGCCCTGATATAATTAAGCAAAAGACAGCTCAAAAAAATCATTTGTTTTATTCTCTAAATAGAAAGAATTGAGGGTTAAGGGGCAAAACATGTATACTTGCTAAAAATTGGGTATAAAATTTTTTTTTAGGTTTCAATAAGTCATTTCCGTTAAGTTTAACGGATTTCCTCACCTTTACAATTTTAGTTTAAAGTACGGGTGTCGTGTTATATATTTTGAAATCAGGAGGACTTTTCTGTATATTAGGTTTACCACGTAGGATTTTTTTGTATTTTACCCTTTTTTTTAAGTAATAATTTCAAAAACCTCCCTTGAGATTTCCAACAATTTCATTGACCTCACTTGAGGTTTATAAAATTACACTGGTCTCCTCTAAAGTTAAGATTTTTGTAACAAAATCAATCCAAATTAGAATCAGTACCATTAAAAAAGTATTTTGAGAATAAAGATGAAACTTTTATTTCACAAATGCCTTTTATACTTGTGTACAAGTTGTATTGTAAATGAATGAAAAACATATTAATAAAAGTGAGGGAAGGTAAGTGCATTGGAACAATAGCTAGTGCATTGGATCACGACAACTAATATTTTTAGATCTTTGCCATTTTGCATATAAAGACTATTAACAAGAAACATTAAGCTGGATCTCATTTTCATTTGAAGCAACAAAATTTTAGGTGAAAAAATGATTTTGTGTGGGTTTTACAAGCTGAAGGTGAAGTATAAGTACAGAAATTATGGCCTTGTTAAAGTACAAGGAAAAATCATGAAATTCACCTATATCCTTTAGTATCAAAAACAAATATTGCAAATGTAATCGCAAGGCAACTGTGAAGATTTTTTAGAGTGAAAAATTTAGACAAATTACTGTTTGGTGTATTAATTTGATGTGTCAATTTTTTAGAGTGAACAAATATTTGGTACATCAATTGGCACTTATTGTTCATCATTAAAAAAAAATTCAATAGTTATTTTCATTAATTAGTTATTAATGATTAATTAGTGCCCTAATTACTTAATTGTCAGCTATTAATTTTTAATGAGACAAAATATCTTAGAGTATATGAGTAATTTTCACTTATCTGATATAAGTAATTGGACCTACAATGTTTCTAGGGGAGGCTAGTATAATTTTGTAAACTTTAGGGAGGTGAATAAAATTGTCAGAAACTTTAGAGGAGGTTTTTAAAATTATCCCTTTTTTTAATTTCCTATGTGTGAGAAATAATTGAAAAGTCAAAAATAACATAAAAGTATTTAAACCAACCGTCACTACTCCCCTTTCATATATTGTATTGACGAATCCAATCTTTTTTTTTTTTTTTAATTTTGTTCTAGCAGGGGACTGGTGGTGTTGATGATTTCTATCATTTTTAATGTTAAGATGGCTTACGAGCCACTTGATTATCCAGTTCTTTGTAGCAAGATTTGAACAAGGTTGTAATGAAACCAAGTTACTCGCTACTAGACTCAAGTTAGAGAATAACTCTGTCAAAACTTCGATTCGAACTCCATGTTGGAGGACAAATTACTTAATAAGGTAATCCAATCGAATTTGAATAAGAAAAAACAAAATTTGAATATTCATCGAGCCTTATTTATAATATTTTTAAATTATGGGTTAAATACCAAAAAGCCCCTTGGTCGTCAAATGTTCAACTTAACTTTCTATGGTTCGGAAACCTATATTCTAAATCCTTGTAATTTTAGCTAAATTGACATTTGAACAGAAACTGTATAAATTAACAATTGCATGTGAAATATTAGAATTGTCCTTTATAAATAACAGGATTAAATACCAAAAACCACTTTGTGATTTGCTATATGTTCAACTTAATTTCCTAAGGTACAGGAACCTATACTTTAGCTCTTCGTGATAAACAATCTCAATAAGTCCTCTAATAGCTACATTCTTAACTTTCTATGATTCAAAAACTTATGTTCTAATCTCTCGTGGTAAACAATTTCAATGAGTCCTTTAATAATTTCAGAAACCTACATTCTAGTGTTTCATGGCAAACAATCTCAATAGGCATTTTAGCATTTAACCCTTAAATTATTTATTGTAAAATTACATTTATAGGTAAGATAATTATGGAATTTACCAAAGAATTGAGCTTGAGAACATGATTAGGAATGCTAATGGGTCGAGTATTTTAAAAATTTCTCTTACTGAATCCTAACCCCTTTCTATGCCTTTTACCAAATCGAATAACTCTACAGCCTTTAATTCCCTTTACCACACTCTTTGGTGTGAGGATCCAAAAAAAAAAATTTTATATTTTATTTTATTTCTTTGAATGTGTTTTCTTTACTTTAAATTATTGCCTTAATTTCGTAGATATTTTTATAAGTGAGTCAAGTTTTTAAATTATTTTCCTTGTATAAGTTAGTACATGTTAAGTTCGTAATGCATTATGGAAGTAGGACCCACTAGTGAGGTGCGTGCGATAAATTTTTGAAGATTAGAAGGAGTTTTGTGCAAACGGACATTATTTTATAAGGTGTTAAGAGATAATTAGAGGTTAGCTAGATATTTTAGCCTTTGGAAGACAAAGAGTTGAGGATTAACCATAGCAAACCACCTGTTACAAAAGTCATGGTCCTTTGACTTTGACTAAGACTTTCTTAACTCTTTAATTAACAAAAAAATTGGCCAAAAATCCTATCACCTTTCATCTTCCTTTGGCTGAAATTTTGAGTGAGGAAAAGAGAGAAAAACTTCAACTTCCAACTTCCAATCTTGCTTGAATCTTGAGTTTTAACCATTAATCTTGCAAACTACTCCATAAAAGGTGACATCTAAGGAAGATTAAGGGTTTTGGTGGAGTGATTTGGGAGAAAGAAGCAATTGGTTTCCATTTCTTCTTAGGGTATTAAGGTAACTATATCAAGAAACCATCTTCTCTTTTATTACTTGCATATGAGTAGATTTAGGGCTTGATTTTGGTAGTTTTCATGAAAAATTTCATGGGTTAAGTGGTGGTTGGAAAATTTCAGCTTTGAGTAATAAATTTTAGTCTTGATATGATGAGTTTAGTTTAGCTATGATCTAGTAGCTTTGCCATGTGAATTTTCTAGCTTTTATATGTTATTTTGGCTTGATTATAGAAAATTTCAGCTTATAGAAGAAAATTTCAGCCTAGGGTTTCCATTTTCCAACTTTATTATGATAGTTCTTGACCTAAATAATTGGCTATTTTGGATGGCTTTGTGGCCTTAAACAAGTGTTGGCTATTTTGGGTGACTTTGTGACCTTAAACAAGTGTACTTTATAGCCTATAAATTGTGGTTGTGATTCAGGTTGGATTGAGATGAATATTGCGGTTGAGTTTGGATAGAAAAGTTTAGAAAATAAAGGGAAGTTTTGCTGAAAAAATTTTCCTGCAGGAGACTCTAAACAGTCTTGGGTTAAATCTTGGTGTAGAAAATTCCAAATTGAGTTATGATTGTTGCGTTTGAAACTAGATTCAGAGTGCATTCTACCGTCAAAATTTCAGAATTTTTCTCAATTCCTATGAATATCTATGATTTTTCAAATTTGCTTGAATTTTCACATTTGCTCTGTTTTTCTACCTGATGAAGCAACAATTTGAGACTAGAATTTGACTGATTTATAGACAGAATCTTACAGATGTGTATTCTGGAAAATTGTAGTACTTTGAGTCTATTTTCCAACGGTATAAAGTTTATAAATTTTGGACTTAAGAAGCTAGCGATACGATTTTTCAAACAGTGTCGAGAAAAACTGGAGAAAATTTTATTTTCTAAAGTTGTTCTTGCTTCCATTTCCAACTTTAAGTTAGAGCTGTTAAACCATTTTGAGCTTGATTTTATGATTGGAATTGAGGTTTTCTCACAGCTTTATGCCTTTGAGTTAAATAGTGATTGCTGATTATTCAAGATTGAGTTTCCCTACTAGCCCTTAGTTATTATTCGAATAGCGCGTAGCATGAAATCCTTATTTGATGGTGCTAAAGGTTTAGTATAGGATGGTAGGACTTATGAAGAAGAATTCTAACTATAATTTGGTACTTGGATGGTGAATTTGTGGCTTTTAGACCACTATACCCTATTAACCCCTAGATGACTACTTATATGTGGGTTTTTACTTAAAACTAGGGTGTTTTAAAGAACGAGTGACTTTTCTTCCCGAGTCGCTTGTTGAACATTTTGACAAGAGTAAACGTATTATATTACCTTACTATATCCTTGCCTTATTTGAAACCTTATTTTGTCCCGTTTAAATTTGTATTTTTTACTTTAACGTCAAAAGTTTTCCCTTAAGGTTTGAGTAAGGATAGGTGATACTTTTGACTAAAAGCTTGCACTTGGGGGTTCGACTACTTTATTCAAATATTTTAAAACGGTAAATTTATTTAGTTCACTTACCCTATATATTTGATCACAGGTTTCGAAAGCGAACCCGCGGATCCTTTCACCGAGGAAAGTTAATTTTTCTAAACGCGGTGAATATTCCAACTGCATGTTCCATACTTATTGTTGCTAGAAATTTGCTAAACACTTGATTTGACATTTCATAGACGAGTGTGTACTTTATCGCACTTGGCCTAACTTGACTAAACACTTGATATCTCATTCATGCATGTACAAGTAACTTGATTTGCATGTGACCTGTATATTGACTTGAAATATGTGAAATGCTTGAAAATGTTACTTGTTGGGCATTACTTGTGACTTGGTCATGGTTAGGCGAGTGTGTCCTTATTCGCACTCATCCTCCATGAATTTGAAATAATTGATCCTGGGTGCAGACTTGCATGTTTATGCGCATGGTTGTAGACCGGCTGCATTCCTCTTGCAGCAGTTGAATTGTAGACCGGCTGCATTCCTCCTGCAGCGGTTGAACTAAGCCTTGGACCCTTATCTGAGACGTCAGGTAAGTGAAAACTTGGGTTACTTATACGTATGCGTGAATGTAGGTCGGTAACGGTTGAACTGAGCCCTCATTAGACCTTTGCTTGAGACTAGCCTCAGAGCGGTCGGGTAAGTTGGGCAACCTTGGGTAAAGAACGAAGTTCCTAACCTGTTTACTCCTGATTGGAATTCTTGATTTGAACTTGTGACATTTCTGAATACGGAGCATTTAGTGACAACTAACGTCTCCAATCATTACCTGTGTGAGCGTTGGATGATAGCCAACGACTTCACTCTTGAATACCTGAATACTTAGGGCTTTAAACCAGATCATGAATACTTGAATATCTGGAGTTATAAACCCAACCAAGAGCTAGTTGGTCGAATCGAGCCGGCAAGGGATTGGTCGAGGAGATCGACGAACCTTGGGTACTTCTTTGACATTCGGGCCCGGTAGGAGGATGATCGGTGGACGGAGATTGATGTTTAGTGGTGATCTACGGACATTATAATTTCATGGTTGACGGAGAGTCAACAGACCCTGGATAAACTGCCATGGAACCTGCTCCTGAGAGCAGCCTTTTTCTTTTGCCATGAACGTGTTCTTTACTGTATACCATTGCATGATCTATCTGGTTACCTACTTTATTGTGCATTATGTCCCGCTTTTTTTGGGTTTGACTTAATGGTATCATGCCTGCTATTTTATCTGCCTGTTTACTTGGAACCTCACTGGGATTCTAACTCATTTCTTTTAGTTTGTTTTCCTTAGCAGGCAATAGCGATGGGGAAGCGGGGAAAATAGACGGTTTGAGAGTTGACATCTAGTTTTAATTAACTTACCATTCCAGTTATACTTGGTGATTTGATTAAATGATTTAGAGTTTATTTGTTCCATTGTATGTATATAAGTAGGGATAATTTGGAACATTGGATGGTCTGTAATGTTTAACCATGAAGTTTTGATGCTCATTTTGCGGTTAATACTATTGGAGTTTGGGAATTGTTATTTTTTTATGAGATTCGGGAGTGAGTCCTGGCGAGATTGGGCAGACGGTCCACCAACCCTTGGGTAGGTTTTTGGGGAAGGTGGGGTTGTCACATTTGGCTCATGGGTTTGAATTATACATCGAGTTGTCTCTATCCACCAATTTGAATAGTTCAAACAAAAAGGGAATTAATTTTTATCAAATTAAAATCAATACAAACATAATTTAAATCAACATACATATATCATATGTTGATCTTGATCCCTATCTTTTGATGTTTACAAAACAAATGGATGTTACTAATGTCTCTTAAAAGATCTATTCAGTTATGAAGCAAATTAGTTCCAAAGATCAAGTACAATTGAAAGATGACAAAGTATGCTGAAACTGTCGGACGCTCAAGAAGTCAGGATCGGACGTCCGATAATCATTGCACAACTTCGGACGCATGCTTCGGACGTCCGATAGGATCCTTCGAAGTCGACGAAACTATCGGACGCTGAATATGTCTCTACCGGACGTCCGATAGAAACAAGATAATTTCTCAAATCTGTTTGTTTGCTGTCGGACGCACAAAGAGCTTGCACCGGACGTCCGAAAGAATTGAAGAAAATCTCTGAAACTCACTGCCTGCTGTCGGACGCATAAAACAGGGCTATCGGACGTCCGACACTACCAACGGCTAGTTGACTGTTCAGCTAATTTCTATCCGTTGGAAGCATTAATGAGGCACTTTCTTGGTCCTATATAAATAGTGGTTGGTCAGACATTTCAAACAACTTTTGCACACTGAAGATACAAAAGATCTAGAGTGATTTTAGTGAGAAAGTACTCTTCAAAGAAGATTTGTAGTCTTAGTGGTGTGAGGTTCATTGTAAGTTTTTCATTTGTGAGTGAATCTTTCATGAGTGTAGCTCTGTGAGGGTTGTCCTGAGGGATAGTAAAACGTCCTGACTTGACCGAGTGGAGTTCGGGGTAAGGAGGAGGTGAACCTTCGTTTGTACACAAGAGTGATTGTAATTCATCAACTTGAAGTAGCTTATTTGAATTAATCTACAAGCTCAAGAGGAGTTGAGTAGTTAATTGGTTTGCAAATTCTTTCCCTTTTATTTACTTATTGTTATATTACGATCTCTTAATTGCTTATCGATTGGCTTTTCGATTGGTTGTCTTCGATCCTTACAATTGGTATCAGAGCTTGGTCTCCTAGAGATTAAGCTCAATCGACTTTGGAGTAATGATGACAACCAATAATGCTATATTTTTTGAAGGACATTCTGTTATTAGACCACCTGTGTTTAATGGGTCAAATTATATGAGTTGGAAAGAAAGAATGATTATCTTTTTGCAATCTATTGATATCGAATTGTGGTTTATTATTAGTGAAGGTCCATATGATGCCTCTCTTATAGATGAAAATACTCATGCATCTAGACCGAAAACAAGAAGTGAACTGACTGCTGTGGATAGAGTTCATCTCACCTTAAATGCAAAAGTCATGAATGTGTTATATTGTGCATTAGACTCAAATGAATCTATTCGAGTCAAGGGTTGCAAGTCAGCTAAAGAAATTTGGGACAAACTGAAAGAAATTCATGAAGGTAGTGAGAATGTTAGAGAACAAAAGAAGTCCATTCTAGTTACAAAGTATGAATCTTTCAAGATGGAACCTCATGAAAATGTTGATCAAATGTATTGTAGATTCAATGATCTCATTAAAGATTTAGAGGTGCTGGAAAAAGAATATTCTCTTGGTGAGAAAAATAGAAAAATCCTGAATGCCTTGTCCAATGATTGGGAAAATGAAGTGACTGCTATTGAGGAGGCTAGAGATTTGAATACTATGCCTATTGAATCTCTTATTAATTCTCTTACCTCTTATGAGCTGAAACTTAAGACTAAGGTGCAAGAGGAAGAGGATGCAAAAGTGCGAAAGAATATTGCTCTAAAAGCCTCACAAGATGAAGATGATTCTGACTCCTTCGATGAAGAAGATGTGGAAGGTGATGACAATGATATCGCTCTCATCACAAGAAGTTTCAAACAAATACTCAACAAGAGGAGATTCAGAAAAGGTGGACCTAGCAATTCATTCCCAAATCAGTTCAACAACTCGAGAAACAAAGGGAAGCTAGAGTTCAACAAAAAGCAAACTGATCAGTGCTTTGAATGCGGCCAACCTGGATACTATGCAAGTGACTGTCCAGTGATGAAGAAGAAAGAAGGAAGAAAACCAAGAATAAACAAATTTCAATTCACATGGAATGAATGCAATTCCGATGGCGAAATTGAAGAGGAAGATCAATCTGCTCAATTGGCTTTCATGGCCATTGGAGATGATGAGGTAACATCTTCTAACTCTCAATCTGATTGTGATGATGAAACTGAAGATGATCTTGAACATTTCATTATAAAATTGCATGATAGTTTGAAAGAATCTTATGCTAGAAACAAGAAGTTAAAACAGAAAATTAGTTTTTTACTTCGAGATAATGCAAATCTTTTTCAACAAAACAAAAAGTTGATTGCTGAAAATGATTACTTCAAAAAGAGTGAGACTGCTTTACATTTTGAGCTTGATAGAAAAGTAAAGCTTTGTGATTTGTTCAAAAAGGAGCAAGGTGATTTGAAAAGAAGAATGGATGGTCTAAATGAGTTGCTTAAACACAAGAAACAAGTCTGTTTTCAAAAGAATAGATTGAATTCTAATTCAAATGAGTTTGCTATCCATAGGAGAAGACAAGTAAGATTTATTAAACCTGTTCATGTAAATAACTCTTTGGTTATGTGTAATTTTTGTTGTCAAAAAGGTCACATGAATAGTGATTGTTATGTGAGAAAGAATATGAGAAGAGGCATGAAATGCATGTGGATAGTTAGACATGATGCTAATTTTAACAAGTATGAGGTTTTGTCTAATTATTGCAGTGATTCTTGTTCATAACATTTTTTCTTTTGATACTTTGATCTGAGTTTTCGCTGATATCTTTGAATACTACTGAATCTATATGATGTCAAAAAAAAGTGATAAAAGAATAATGATGATCTCATGATGATTTGCTGCGATTGCTGTCATTTCTCTATTTTTTCTTGAAATATTGAATTCTCTGTTATTGTTGCTGGATTACAGTAGTTGATTTTTACTCTTATGATGACAAAAAGGGGGAGAAATGGATGCAATGTGTAAGGGGGAGTTATTCTGAGATGGATGCAATGTGTAAGGGGGAGTTATTCTGAGATTATGAGTTTGGCTCTTAAAAGTTTTGGTTGCAATGATTGAGGAGGAACTTATACTTATTTTTGTTTCTTTCCATCCATTGTTTTGTCATCATCAAAAAGGGGGAGATTGTTGATCTTGATCCCTATCTTTTGATGTTTACAAAACAAATGGATGTTACTAATGTCTCTTAAAAGATCTATTCAGTTATGAAGCAAATTAGTTCCAAAGATCAAGTACAATTGAAAGATGACAAAGTATGCTGAAACTGTCGGACGCTCAAGAAGTCAGGATCGGACGTCCGATAATCATTGCACAACTTCGGACGCATGCTTCGGACGTCCGATAGGATCCTTCGAAGTCGACGAAACTATCGGACGCTGAATATGTCTCTACCGGACGTCCGATAGAAACAAGATAATTTCTCAAATCTGTTTGTTTGCTGTCGGACGCACAAAGAGCTTGCACCGGACGTCCGAAAGAATTGAAGAAAATCTCTGAAACTCACTGCCTGCTGTCGGACGCATAAAACAGGGCTATCGGACGTCCGACACTACCAACGGCTAGTTGACTGTTCAGCTACTTTCTATCCGTTGGAAGCATTAATGAGGCACTTTCTTGGTCCTATATAAATAGTGGTTGGTCAGACATTTCAAACAACTTTTGCACACTGAAGATACAAAAGATCTAGAGTGATTTTAGTGAGAAAGTACTCTTCAAAGAAGATTTGTAGTCTTAGTGGTGTGAGGTTCATTGTAAGTTTTTCATTTGTGAGTGAATCTTTCATGAGTGTAGCTCTGTGAGGGTTTTCCTGAGGGATAGTAAAACGTCCTGACTTGACCGAGTGGAGTTCGGGGTAAGGAGGAGGTGAACCTTCCTTTGTACACAAGAGTGATTGTAATTCATCAACTTGAAGTAGCTTATTTGAATTAATCTACAAGCTCAAGAGGAGTTGAGTAGTTAATTGGTTTGCAAATTCTTTCCCTTTTATTTATTTATTGTTATATTACGATCTCTTAATTGCTTATCGATTGGCTTTTCGATTGGTTGTCTTCGATCCTTACAATTGGTATCAGAGCTTGGTCTCCTAGAGATTAAACTCAATCGACTTTGGAGTAATGATGACAACCAATAATGCTATGTTTTTTGAAGGACATTCTGTTATTAGACCACCTGTGTTTAATGGGTCAAATTATATGAGTTGGAAAGAAAGAATGATTATCTTTTTGCAATCTATTGATATCGAATTGTGGTTTATTATTAGTGAAGGTCCATATGATGCCTCTCTTATAGATGAAAATACTCATGCATCTAGACCGAAAACAAGAAGTGAACTGACTGCTGTGGATAGAGTTCATCTCACCTTAAATGCAAAAGTCATGAATGTGTTATATTGTGCATTAGACTCAAATGAATCTATTCGAGTCAAGGGTTGCAAGTCAGCTAAAGAAATTTGGGACAAACTGAAAGAAATTCATGAAGGTAGTGAGAATGTTAGAGAACAAAAGAAGTCCATTCTAGTTACAAAGTATGAATCTTTCAAGATGGAATCTCATGAAAATGTTGATCAAATGTATTGTAGATTCAATGATCTCATTAAAGATTTAGAGGTGCTGG
Organism: Coffea arabica; assembly: GCF_036785885.1. Taxonomy (NCBI): domain Eukaryota; kingdom Viridiplantae; phylum Streptophyta; class Magnoliopsida; order Gentianales; family Rubiaceae; genus Coffea; species Coffea arabica. The sequence continues at coordinate 24,740,220 of NC_092321.1, forward strand.
AAAAAGAATATTCTCTTGGTGAGAAAAATAGAAAAATCCTGAATGCCTTGTCCAATGATTGGGAAAATGAAGTGACTGCTATTGAGGAGGCTAGAGATTTGAATACTATGCCTATTGAATCTCTTATTAATTCTCTTACCTCTTATGAGCTGAAACTTAAGACTAAGGTGCAAGAGAAAGAGGATGCAAAAGTGCGAAAGAATATTGCTCTAAAAGCCTCACAAGATGAAGATGATTCTGACTCCCTCGATGAAGAAGATGTGGAAGGTGATGACAATGATATCGCTCTCATCACAAGAAGTTTCAAACAAATACTCAACAAGAGGAGATTCAGAAAAGGTGGACCTAGCAATTCATTCCCAAATCAGTTCAACAACTCGAGAAACAAAGGGAAGCTAGAGTTCAACAAAAAGCAAACTGATCAGTGCTTTGAATGCGGCCAACCTGGATACTATGCAAGTGACTGTCCAGTGATGAAGAAGAAAGAAGGAAGAAAACCAAGAATAAACAAATTTCAATTCACATGGAATGAATGCAATTCCGATGGCGAAATTGAAGAGGAAGATCAATCTGCTCAATTGGCTTTCATGGCTATTGGAGATGATGAGGTAACATCTTCTAACTCTCAATCTGATTGTGATGATGAAACTGAAGATGATCTTGAACATTTCATTATAAAATTGCATGATAGTTTGAAAGAATCTTATGCTAGAAACAAGAAGTTAAAACAGAAAATTAGTTTTTTACTTCGAGATAATGCAAATCTTTTTCAACAAAACAAAAAGTTGATTGCTGAAAATGATTACTTCAAAAAGAGTGAGACTGCTTTACATTTTGAGCTTGATAGAAAAGTAAAGCTTTGTGATTTGTTCAAAAAGGAGCAAGGTGATTTGAAAAGAAGAATGGATGGTCTAAATGAGTTGCTTAAACACAAGAAACAAGTCTGTTTTCAAAAGAATAGATTGAATTCTAATTCAAATGAGTTTGCTATCCATAGGAGAAGACAAGTAAGATTTATTAAACCTGTTCATGTAAATAACTCTTTGGTTATGTGTAATTTTTGTTGTCAAAAAGGTCACATGAATAGTGATTGTTATGTGAGAAAGAATATGAGAAGAGGCATGAAATGCATGTGGATAGTTAGACATGATGCTAATTTTAACAAGTATGAGGTTTTGTCTAATTATTGCAGTGATTCTTGTTCATAACATTTTTTCTTTTGATACTTTGATCTGAGTTTTCGCTGATATCTTTGAATACTACTGAATCTATATGATGTCAAAAAAAAGTGATAAAAGAATAATGATGATCTCATGATGATTTGCTGCGATTGCTGTCATTTCTCTATTTTTTCTTGAAATATTGAATTCTCTGTTATTGTTGCTGGATTACAGTAGTTGATTTTTACTCTTATGATGACAAAAAGGGGGAGAAATGGATGCAATGTGTAAGGGGGAGTTATTCTGAGATGGATGCAATGTGTAAGGGGGAGTTATTCTGAGATTATGAGTTTGGCTCTTAAAAGTTTTGGTTGCAATGATTGAGGAGGAACTTATACTTATTTTTGTTTCTTTCCATCCATTGTTTTGTCATCATCAAAAAGGGGGAGATTGTTGATCTTGATCCCTATCTTTTGATGTTTACAAAACAAATGGATGTTACTAATGTCTCTTAAAAGATCTATTCAGTTATGAAGCAAATTAGTTCCAAAGATCAAGTACAATTGAAAGATGACAAAGTATGCTGAAACTGTCGGACGCTCAAGAAGTCAGGATCGGACGTCCGATAATCATTGCACAACTTCGGACGCATGCTTCGGACGTCCGATAGGATCCTTCGAAGTCGACGAAACTATCGGACGCTGAATATGTCTCTACCGGACGTCCGATAGAAACAAGATAATTTCTCAAATCTGTTTGTTTGCTGTCGGACGCACAAAGAGCTTGCACCGGACGTCCGAAAGAATTGAAGAAAATCTCTGAAACTCACTGCCTGCTGTCGGACGCATAAAACAGGGCTATCGGACGTCCGACACTACCAACGGCTAGTTGACTGTTCAGCTACTTTCTATCCGTTGGAAGCATTAATGAGGCACTTTCTTGGTCCTATATAAATAGTGGTTGGTCAGACATTTCAAACAACTTTTGCACACTGAAGATACAAAAGATCTAGAGTGATTTTAGTGAGAAAGTACTCTTCAAAGAAGATTTGTAGTCTTAGTGGTGTGAGGTTCATTGTAAGTTTTTCATTTGTGAGTGAATCTTTCATGAGTGTAGCTCTGTGAGGGTTGTCCTGAGGGATAGTAAAACGTCCTGACTTGACCGAGTGGAGTTCGGGGTAAGGAGGAGGTGAACCTTCCTTTGTACACAAGAGTGATTGTAATTCATCAACTTGAAGTAGCTTATTTGAATTAATCTACAAGCTCAAGAGGAGTTGAGTAGTTAATTGGTTTGCAAATTCTTTCCCTTTTATTTACTTATTGTTATATTACGATCTCTTAATTGCTTATCGATTGGCTTTTCGATTGGTTGTCTTCGATCCTTACAATTGGTATCAGAGCTTGGTCTCCTAGAGATTAAGCTCAATCGACTTTGGAGTAATGATGACAACCAATAATGCTATGTTTTTTGAAGGACATTCTGTTATTAGACCACCTGTGTTTAATGGGTCAAATTATATGAGTTGGAAAGAAAGAATGATTATCTTTTTGCAATCTATTGATATCGAATTGTGGTTTATTATTAGTGAAGGTCCATATGATGCCTCTCTTATAGATGAAAATACTCATGCATCTAGACCGAAAACAAGAAGTGAACTGACTGCTGTGGATAGAGTTCATCTCACCTTAAATGCAAAAGTCATGAATGTGTTATATTGTGCATTAGACTCAAATGAATCTATTCGAGTCAAGGGTTGCAAGTCAGCTAAAGAAATTTGGGACAAACTGAAAGAAATTCATGAAGGTAGTGAGAATGTTAGAGAACAAAAGAAGTCCATTCTAGTTACAAAGTATGAATCTTTCAAGATGGAACCTCATGAAAATGTTGATCAAATGTATTGTAGATTCAATGATCTCATTAAAGATTTAGAGGTGCTGGAAAAAGAATATTCTCTTGGTGAGAAAAATAGAAAAATCCTGAATGCCTTGTCCAATGATTGGGAAAATGAAGTGACTGCTATTGAGGAGGCTAGAGATTTGAATACTATGCCTATTGAATCTCTTATTAATTCTCTTACCTCTTATGAGCTGAAACTTAAGACTAAGGTGCAAGAGGAAGAGGATGCAAAAGTGCGAAAGAATATTGCTCTAAAAGCCTCACAAGATGAAGATGATTCTGACTCCCTCGATGAAGAAGATGTGGAAGGTGATGACAATGATATCGCTCTCATCACAAGAAGTTTCAAACAAATACTCAACAAGAGGAGATTCAGAAAAGGTGGACCTAGCAATTCATTCCCAAATCAGTTCAACAACTCGAGAAACAAAGGGAAGCTAGAGTTCAACAAAAAGCAAACTGATCAGTGCTTTGAATGCGGCCAACCTGGATACTATGCAAGTGACTGTCCAGTGATGAAGAAGAAAGAAGGAAGAAAACCAAGAATAAACAAATTTCAATTCACATGGAATGAATGCAATTCCGATGGCGAAATTGAAGAGGAAGATCAATCTGCTCAATTGGCTTTCATGGCCATTGGAGATGATGAGGTAACATCTTCTAACTCTCAATCTGATTGTGATGATGAAACTGAAGATGATCTTGAACATTTCATTATAAAATTGCATGATAGTTTGAAAGAATCTTATGCTAGAAACAAGAAGTTAAAACAGAAAATTAGTTTTTTACTTCGAGATAATGCAAATCTTTTTCAACAAAACAAAAAGTTGATTGCTGAAAATGATTACTTCAAAAAGAGTGAGACTGCTTTACATTTTGAGCTTGATAGAAAAGTAAAGCTTTGTGATTTGTTCAAAAAGGAGCAAGGTGATTTGAAAAGAAGAATGGATGGTCTAAATGAGTTGCTTAAACACAAGAAACAAGTCTGTTTTCAAAAGAATAGATTGAATTCTAATTCAAATGAGTTTGCTATCCATAGGAGAAGACAAGTAAGATTTATTAAACCTGTTCATGTAAATAACTCTTTGGTTATGTGTAATTTTTGTTGTCAAAAAGGTCACATGAATAGTGATTGTTATGTGAGAAAGAATATGAGAAGAGGCATGAAATGCATGTGGATAGTTAGACATGATGCTAATTTTAACAAGTATGAGGTTTTGTCTAATTATTGCAGTGATTCTTGTTCATAACATTTTTTCTTTTGATACTTTGATCTGAGTTTTCGCTGATATCTTTGAATACTACTGAATCTATATGATGTCAAAAAAAAGTGATAAAAGAATAATGATGATCTCATGATGATTTGCTGCGATTGCTGTCATTTCTCTATTTTTTCTTGAAATATTGAATTCTCTGTTATTGTTGCTGGATTACAGTAGTTGATTTTTACTCTTATGATGACAAAAAGGGGGAGAAATGGATGCAATGTGTAAGGGGGAGTTATTCTGAGATGGATGCAATGTGTAAGGGGGAGTTATTCTGAGATTATGAGTTTGGCTCTTAAAAGTTTTGGTTGCAATGATTGAGGAGGAACTTATACTTATTTTTGTTTCTTTCCATCCATTGTTTTGTCATCATCAAAAAGGGGGAGATTGTTGATCTTGATCCCTATCTTTTGATGTTTACAAAACAAATGGATGTTACTAATGTCTCTTAAAAGATCTATTCAGTTATGAAGCAAATTAGTTCCAAAGATCAAGTACAATTGAAAGATGACAAAGTATGCTGAAACTGTCGGACGCTCAAGAAGTCAGGATCGGACGTCCGATAATCATTGCACAACTTCGGACGCATGCTTCGGACGTCCGATAGGATCCTTCGAAGTCGACGAAACTATCGGACGCTGAATATGTCTCTACCGGACGTCCGATAGAAACAAGATAATTTCTCAAATCTGTTTGTTTGCTGTCGGACGCACAAAGAGCTTGCACCGGACGTCCGAAAGAATTGAAGAAAATCTCTGAAACTCACTGCCTGCTGTCGGACGCATAAAACAGGGCTATCGGACGTCCGACACTACCAACGGCTAGTTGACTGTTCAGCTACTTTCTATCCGTTGGAAGCATTAATGAGGCACTTTCTTGGTCCTATATAAATAGTGGTTGGTCAGACATTTCAAACAACTTTTGCACACTGAAGATACAAAAGATCTAGAGTGATTTTAGTGAGAAAGTACTCTTCAAAGAAGATTTGTAGTCTTAGTGGTGTGAGGTTCATTGTAAGTTTTTCATTTGTGAGTGAATCTTTCATGAGTGTAGCTCTGTGAGGGTTTTCCTGAGGGATAGTAAAACGTCCTGACTTGACCGAGTGGAGTTCGGGGTAAGGAGGAGGTGAACCTTCCTTTGTACACAAGAGTGATTGTAATTCATCAACTTGAAGTAGCTTATTTGAATTAATCTACAAGCTCAAGAGGAGTTGAGTAGTTAATTGGTTTGCAAATTCTTTCCCTTTTATTTATTTATTGTTATATTACGATCTCTTAATTGCTTATCGATTGGCTTTTCGATTGGTTGTCTTCGATCCTTACAATTGGTATCAGAGCTTGGTCTCCTAGAGATTAAACTCAATCGACTTTGGAGTAATGATGACAACCAATAATGCTATGTTTTTTGAAGGACATTCTGTTATTAGACCACCTGTGTTTAATGGGTCAAATTATATGAGTTGGAAAGAAAGAATGATTATCTTTTTGCAATCTATTGATATCGAATTGTGGTTTATTATTAGTGAAGGTCCATATGATGCCTCTCTTATAGATGAAAATACTCATGCATCTAGACCGAAAACAAGAAGTGAACTGACTGCTGTGGATAGAGTTCATCTCACCTTAAATGCAAAAGTCATGAATGTGTTATATTGTGCATTAGACTCAAATGAATCTATTCGAGTCAAGGGTTGCAAGTCAGCTAAAGAAATTTGGGACAAACTGAAAGAAATTCATGAAGGTAGTGAGAATGTTAGAGAACAAAAGAAGTCCATTCTAGTTACAAAGTATGAATCTTTCAAGATGGAATCTCATGAAAATGTTGATCAAATGTATTGTAGATTCAATGATCTCATTAAAGATTTAGAGGTGCTGGAAAAAGAATATTCTCTTGGTGAGAAAAATAGAAAAATCCTGAATGCCTTGTCCAATGATTGGGAAAATGAAGTGACTGCTATTGAGGAGGCTAGAGATTTGAATACTATGCCTATTGAATCTCTTATTAATTCTCTTACCTCTTATGAGCTGAAACTTAAGACTAAGGTGCAAGAGAAAGAGGATGCAAAAGTGCGAAAGAATATTGCTCTAAAAGCCTCACAAGATGAAGATGATTCTGACTCCCTCGATGAAGAAGATGTGGAAGGTGATGACAATGATATCGCTCTCATCACAAGAAGTTTCAAACAAATACTCAACAAGAGGAGATTCAGAAAAGGTGGACCTAGCAATTCATTCCCAAATCAGTTCAACAACTCGAGAAACAAAGGGAAGCTAGAGTTCAACAAAAAGCAAACTGATCAGTGCTTTGAATGCGGCCAACCTGGATACTATGCAAGTGACTGTCCAGTGATGAAGAAGAAAGAAGGAAGAAAACCAAGAATAAACAAATTTCAATTCACATGGAATGAATGCAATTCCGATGGCGAAATTGAAGAGGAAGATCAATCTGCTCAATTGGCTTTCATGGCTATTGGAGATGATGAGGTAACATCTTCTAACTCTCAATCTGATTGTGATGATGAAACTGAAGATGATCTTGAACATTTCATTATAAAATTGCATGATAGTTTGAAAGAATCTTATGCTAGAAACAAGAAGTTAAAACAGAAAATTAGTTTTTTACTTCGAGATAATGCAAATCTTTTTCAACAAAACAAAAAGTTGATTGCTGAAAATGATTACTTCAAAAAGAGTGAGACTGCTTTACATTTTGAGCTTGATAGAAAAGTAAAGCTTTGTGATTTGTTCAAAAAGGAGCAAGGTGATTTGAAAAGAAGAATGGATGGTCTAAATGAGTTGCTTAAACACAAGAAACAAGTCTGTTTTCAAAAGAATAGATTGAATTCTAATTCAAATGAGTTTGCTATCCATAGGAGAAGACAAGTAAGATTTATTAAACCTGTTCATGTAAATAACTCTTTGGTTATGTGTAATTTTTGTTGTCAAAAAGGTCACATGAATAGTGATTGTTATGTGAGAAAGAATATGAGAAGAGGCATGAAATGCATGTGGATAGTTAGACATGATGCTAATTTTAACAAGTATGAGGTTTTGTCTAATTATTGCAGTGATTCTTGTTCATAACATTTTTTCTTTTGATACTTTGATCTGAGTTTTCGCTGATATCTTTGAATACTACTGAATCTATATGATGTCAAAAAAAAGTGATAAAAGAATAATGATGATCTCATGATGATTTGCTGCGATTGCTGTCATTTCTCTATTTTTTCTTGAAATATTGAATTCTCTGTTATTGTTGCTGGATTACAGTAGTTGATTTTTACTCTTATGATGACAAAAAGGGGGAGAAATGGATGCAATGTGTAAGGGGGAGTTATTCTGAGATGGATGCAATGTGTAAGGGGGAGTTATTCTGAGATTATGAGTTTGGCTCTTAAAAGTTTTGGTTGCAATGATTGAGGAGGAACTTATACTTATTTTTGTTTCTTTCCATCCATTGTTTTGTCATCATCAAAAAGGGGGAGATTGTTGATCTTGATCCCTATCTTTTGATGTTTACAAAACAAATGGATGTTACTAATGTCTCTTAAAAGATCTATTCAGTTATGAAGCAAATTAGTTCCAAAGATCAAGTACAATTGAAAGATGACAAAGTATGCTGAAACTGTCGGACGCTCAAGAAGTCAGGATCGGACGTCCGATAATCATTGCACAACTTCGGACGCATGCTTCGGACGTCCGATAGGATCCTTCGAAGTCGACGAAACTATCGGACGCTGAATATGTCTCTACCGGACGTCCGATAGAAACAAGATAATTTCTCAAATCTGTTTGTTTGCTGTCGGACGCACAAAGAGCTTGCACCGGACGTCCGAAAGAATTGAAGAAAATCTCTGAAACTCACTGCCTGCTGTCGGACGCATAAAACAGGGCTATCGGACGTCCGACACTACCAACGGCTAGTTGACTGTTCAGCTACTTTCTATCCGTTGGAAGCATTAATGAGGCACTTTCTTGGTCCTATATAAATAGTGGTTGGTCAGACATTTCAAACAACTTTTGCACACTGAAGATACAAAAGATCTAGAGTGATTTTAGTGAGAAAGTACTCTTCAAAGAAGATTTGTAGTCTTAGTGGTGTGAGGTTCATTGTAAGTTTTTCATTTGTGAGTGAATCTTTCATGAGTGTAGCTCTGTGAGGGTTGTCCTGAGGGATAGTAAAACGTCCTGACTTGACCGAGTGGAGTTCGGGGTAAGGAGGAGGTGAACCTTCCTTTGTACACAAGAGTGATTGTAATTCATCAACTTGAAGTAGCTTATTTGAATTAATCTACAAGCTCAAGAGGAGTTGAGTAGTTAATTGGTTTGCAAATTCTTTCCCTTTTATTTACTTATTGTTATATTACGATCTCTTAATTGCTTATCGATTGGCTTTTCGATTGGTTGTCTTCGATCCTTACAATTGGTATCAGAGCTTGGTCTCCTAGAGATTAAGCTCAATCGACTTTGGAGTAATGATGACAACCAATAATGCTATGTTTTTTGAAGGACATTCTGTTATTAGACCACCTGTGTTTAATGGGTCAAATTATATGAGTTGGAAAGAAAGAATGATTATCTTTTTGCAATCTATTGATATCGAATTGTGGTTTATTATTAGTGAAGGTCCATATGATGCCTCTCTTATAGATGAAAATACTCATGCATCTAGACCGAAAACAAGAAGTGAACTGACTGCTGTGGATAGAGTTCATCTCACCTTAAATGCAAAAGTCATGAATGTGTTATATTGTGCATTAGACTCAAATGAATCTATTCGAGTCAAGGGTTGCAAGTCAGCTAAAGAAATTTGGGACAAACTGAAAGAAATTCATGAAGGTAGTGAGAATGTTAGAGAACAAAAGAAGTCCATTCTAGTTACAAAGTATGAATCTTTCAAGATGGAACCTCATGAAAATGTTGATCAAATGTATTGTAGATTCAATGATCTCATTAAAGATTTAGAGGTGCTGGAAAAAGAATATTCTCTTGGTGAGAAAAATAGAAAAATCCTGAATGCCTTGTCCAATGATTGGGAAAATGAAGTGACTGCTATTGAGGAGGCTAGAGATTTGAATACTATGCCTATTGAATCTCTTATTAATTCTCTTACCTCTTATGAGCTGAAACTTAAGACTAAGGTGCAAGAGGAAGAGGATGCAAAAGTGCGAAAGAATATTGCTCTAAAAGCCTCACAAGATGAAGATGATTCTGACTCCCTCGATGAAGAAGATGTGGAAGGTGATGACAATGATATCGCTCTCATCACAAGAAGTTTCAAACAAATACTCAACAAGAGGAGATTCAGAAAAGGTGGACCTAGCAATTCATTCCCAAATCAGTTCAACAACTCGAGAAACAAAGGGAAGCTAGAGTTCAACAAAAAGCAAACTGATCAGTGCTTTGAATGCGGCCAACCTGGATACTATGCAAGTGACTGTCCAGTGATGAAGAAGAAAGAAGGAAGAAAACCAAGAATAAACAAATTTCAATTCACATGGAATGAATGCAATTCCGATGGCGAAATTGAAGAGGAAGATCAATCTGCTCAATTGGCTTTCATGGCCATTGGAGATGATGAGGTAACATCTTCTAACTCTCAATCTGATTGTGATGATGAAACTGAAGATGATCTTGAACATTTCATTATAAAATTGCATGATAGTTTGAAAGAATCTTATGCTAGAAACAAGAAGTTAAAACAGAAAATTAGTTTTTTACTTCGAGATAATGCAAATCTTTTTCAACAAAACAAAAAGTTGATTGCTGAAAATGATTACTTCAAAAAGAGTGAGACTGCTTTACATTTTGAGCTTGATAGAAAAGTAAAGCTTTGTGATTTGTTCAAAAAGGAGCAAGGTGATTTGAAAAGAAGAATGGATGGTCTAAATGAGTTGCTTAAACACAAGAAACAAGTCTGTTTTCAAAAGAATAGATTGAATTCTAATTCAAATGAGTTTGCTATCCATAGGAGAAGACAAGTAAGATTTATTAAACCTGTTCATGTAAATAACTCTTTGGTTATGTGTAATTTTTGTTGTCAAAAAGGTCACATGAATAGTGATTGTTATGTGAGAAAGAATATGAGAAGAGGCATGAAATGCATGTGGATAGTTAGACATGATGCTAATTTTAACAAGTATGAGGTTTTGTCTAATTATTGCAGTGATTCTTGTTCATAACATTTTTTCTTTTGATACTTTGATCTGAGTTTTCGCTGATATCTTTGAATACTACTGAATCTATATGATGTCAAAAAAAAGTGATAAAAGAATAATGATGATCTCATGATGATTTGCTGCGATTGCTGTCATTTCTCTATTTTTTCTTGAAATATTGAATTCTCTGTTATTGTTGCTGGATTACAGTAGTTGATTTTTACTCTTATGATGACAAAAAGGGGGAGAAATGGATGCAATGTGTAAGGGGGAGTTATTCTGAGATGGATGCAATGTGTAAGGGGGAGTTATTCTGAGATTATGAGTTTGGCTCTTAAAAGTTTTGGTTGCAATGATTGAGGAGGAACTTATACTTATTTTTGTTTCTTTCCATCCATTGTTTTGTCATCATCAAAAAGGGGGAGATTGTTGATCTTGATCCCTATCTTTTGATGTTTACAAAACAAATGGATGTTACTAATGTCTCTTAAAAGATCTATTCAGTTATGAAGCAAATTAGTTCCAAAGATCAAGTACAATTGAAAGATGACAAAGTATGCTGAAACTGTCGGACGCTCAAGAAGTCAGGATCGGACGTCCGATAATCATTGCACAACTTCGGACGCATGCTTCGGACGTCCGATAGGATCCTTCGAAGTCGACGAAACTATCGGACGCTGAATATGTCTCTACCGGACGTCCGATAGAAACAAGATAATTTCTCAAATCTGTTTGTTTGCTGTCGGACGCACAAAGAGCTTGCACCGGACGTCCGAAAGAATTGAAGAAAATCTCTGAAACTCACTGCCTGCTGTCGGACGCATAAAACAGGGCTATCGGACGTCCGACACTACCAACGGCTAGTTGACTGTTCAGCTACTTTCTATCCGTTGGAAGCATTAATGAGGCACTTTCTTGGTCCTATATAAATAGTGGTTGGTCAGACATTTCAAACAACTTTTGCACACTGAAGATACAAAAGATCTAGAGTGATTTTAGTGAGAAAGTACTCTTCAAAGAAGATTTGTAGTCTTAGTGGTGTGAGGTTCATTGTAAGTTTTTCATTTGTGAGTGAATCTTTCATGAGTGTAGCTCTGTGAGGGTTGTCCTGAGGGATAGTAAAACGTCCTGACTTGACCGAGTGGAGTTCGGGGTAAGGAGGAGGTGAACCTTCCTTTGTACACAAGAGTGATTGTAATTCATCAACTTGAAGTAGCTTATTTGAATTAATCTACAAGCTCAAGAGGAGTTGAGTAGTTAATTGGTTTGCAAATTCTTTCCCTTTTATTTACTTATTGTTATATTACGATCTCTTAATTGCTTATCGATTGGCTTTTCGATTGGTTGTCTTCGATCCTTACAATTGGTATCAGAGCTTGGTCTCCTAGAGATTAAGCTCAATCGACTTTGGAGTAATGATGACAACCAATAATGCTATGTTTTTTGAAGGACATTCTGTTATTAGACCACCTGTGTTTAATGGGTCAAATTATATGAGTTGGAAAGAAAGAATGATTATCTTTTTGCAATCTATTGATATCGAATTGTGGTTTATTATTAGTGAAGGTCCATATGATGCCTCTCTTATAGATGAAAATACTCATGCATCTAGACCGAAAACAAGAAGTGAACTGACTGCTGTGGATAGAGTTCATCTCACCTTAAATGCAAAAGTCATGAATGTGTTATATTGTGCATTAGACTCAAATGAATCTATTCGAGTCAAGGGTTGCAAGTCAGCTAAAGAAATTTGGGACAAACTGAAAGAAATTCATGAAGGTAGTGAGAATGTTAGAGAACAAAAGAAGTCCATTCTAGTTACAAAGTATGAATCTTTCAAGATGGAACCTCATGAAAATGTTGATCAAATGTATTGTAGATTCAATGATCTCATTAAAGATTTAGAGGTGCTGGAAAAAGAATATTCTCTTGGTGAGAAAAATAGAAAAATCCTGAATGCCTTGTCCAATGATTGGGAAAATGAAGTGACTGCTATTGAGGAGGCTAGAGATTTGAATACTATGCCTATTGAATCTCTTATTAATTCTCTTACCTCTTATGAGCTGAAACTTAAGACTAAGGTGCAAGAGGAAGAGGATGCAAAAGTGCGAAAGAATATTGCTCTAAAAGCCTCACAAGATGAAGATGATTCTGACTCCCTCGATGAAGAAGATGTGGAAGGTGATGACAATGATATCGCTCTCATCACAAGAAGTTTCAAACAAATACTCAACAAGAGGAGATTCAGAAAAGGTGGACCTAGCAATTCATTCCCAAATCAGTTCAACAACTCGAGAAACAAAGGGAAGCTAGAGTTCAACAAAAAGCAAACTGATCAGTGCTTTGAATGCGGCCAACCTGGATACTATGCAAGTGACTGTCCAGTGATGAAGAAGAAAGAAGGAAGAAAACCAAGAATAAACAAATTTCAATTCACATGGAATGAATGCAATTCCGATGGCGAAATTGAAGAGGAAGATCAATCTGCTCAATTGGCTTTCATGGCCATTGGAGATGATGAGGTAACATCTTCTAACTCTCAATCTGATTGTGATGATGAAACTGAAGATGATCTTGAACATTTCATTATAAAATTGCATGATAGTTTGAAAGAATCTTATGCTAGAAACAAGAAGTTAAAACAGAAAATTAGTTTTTTACTTCGAGATAATGCAAATCTTTTTCAACAAAACAAAAAGTTGATTGCTGAAAATGATTACTTCAAAAAGAGTGAGACTGCTTTACATTTTGAGCTTGATAGAAAAGTAAAGCTTTGTGATTTGTTCAAAAAGGAGCAAGGTGATTTGAAAAGAAGAATGGATGGTCTAAATGAGTTGCTTAAACACAAGAAACAAGTCTGTTTTCAAAAGAATAGATTGAATTCTAATTCAAATGAGTTTGCTATCCATAGGAGAAGACAAGTAAGATTTATTAAACCTGTTCATGTAAATAACTCTTTGGTTATGTGTAATTTTTGTTGTCAAAAAGGTCACATGAATAGTGATTGTTATGTGAGAAAGAATATGAGAAGAGGCATGAAATGCATGTGGATAGTTAGACATGATGCTAATTTTAACAAGTATGAGGTTTTGTCTAATTATTGCAGTGATTCTTGTTCATAACATTTTTTCTTTTGATACTTTGATCTGAGTTTTCGCTGATATCTTTGAATACTACTGAATCTATATGATGTCAAAAAAAAGTGATAAAAGAATAATGATGATCTCATGATGATTTGCTGCGATTGCTGTCATTTCTCTATTTTTTCTTGAAATATTGAATTCTCTGTTATTGTTGCTGGATTACAGTAGTTGATTTTTACTCTTATGATGACAAAAAGGGGGAGAAATGGATGCAATGTGTAAGGGGGAGTTATTCTGAGATGGATGCAATGTGTAAGGGGGAGTTATTCTGAGATTATGAGTTTGGCTCTTAAAAGTTTTGGTTGCAATGATTGAGGAGGAACTTATACTTATTTTTGTTTCTTTCCATCCATTGTTTTGTCATCATCAAAAAGGGGGAGATTGTTGATCTTGATCCCTATCTTTTGATGTTTACAAAACAAATGGATGTTACTAATGTCTCTTAAAAGATCTATTCAGTTATGAAGCAAATTAGTTCCAAAGATCAAGTACAATTGAAAGATGACAAAGTATGCTGAAACTGTCGGACGCTCAAGAAGTCAGGATCGGACGTCCGATAATCATTGCACAACTTCGGACGCATGCTTCGGACGTCCGATAGGATCCTTCGAAGTCGACGAAACTATCGGACGCTGAATATGTCTCTACCGGACGTCCGATAGAAACAAGATAATTTCTCAAATCTGTTTGTTTGCTGTCGGACGCACAAAGAGCTTGCACCGGACGTCCGAAAGAATTGAAGAAAATCTCTGAAACTCACTGCCTGCTGTCGGACGCATAAAACAGGGCTATCGGACGTCCGACACTACCAACGGCTAGTTGACTGTTCAGCTACTTTCTATCCGTTGGAAGCATTAATGAGGCACTTTCTTGGTCCTATATAAATAGTGGTTGGTCAGACATTTCAAACAACTTTTGCACACTGAAGATACAAAAGATCTAGAGTGATTTTAGTGAGAAAGTACTCTTCAAAGAAGATTTGTAGTCTTAGTGGTGTGAGGTTCATTGTAAGTTTTTCATTTGTGAGTGAATCTTTCATGAGTGTAGCTCTGTGAGGGTTGTCCTGAGGGATAGTAAAACGTCCTGACTTGACCGAGTGGAGTTCGGGGTAAGGAGGAGGTGAACCTTCCTTTGTACACAAGAGTGATTGTAATTCATCAACTTGAAGTAGCTTATTTGAATTAATCTACAAGCTCAAGAGGAGTTGAGTAGTTAATTGGTTTGCAAATTCTTTCCCTTTTATTTACTTATTGTTATATTACGATCTCTTAATTGCTTATCGATTGGCTTTTCGATTGGTTGTCTTCGATCCTTACAATTGGTATCAGAGCTTGGTCTCCTAGAGATTAAGCTCAATCGACTTTGGAGTAATGATGACAACCAATAATGCTATGTTTTTTGAAGGACATTCTGTTATTAGACCACCTGTGTTTAATGGGTCAAATTATATGAGTTGGAAAGAAAGAATGATTATCTTTTTGCAATCTATTGATATCGAATTGTGGTTTATTATTAGTGAAGGTCCATATGATGCCTCTCTTATAGATGAAAATACTCATGCATCTAGACCGAAAACAAGAAGTGAACTGACTGCTGTGGATAGAGTTCATCTCACCTTAAATGCAAAAGTCATGAATGTGTTATATTGTGCATTAGACTCAAATGAATCTATTCGAGTCAAGGGTTGCAAGTCAGCTAAAGAAATTTGGGACAAACTGAAAGAAATTCATGAAGGTAGTGAGAATGTTAGAGAACAAAAGAAGTCCATTCTAGTTACAAAGTATGAATCTTTCAAGATGGAACCTCATGAAAATGTTGATCAAATGTATTGTAGATTCAATGATCTCATTAAAGATTTAGAGGTGCTGGAAAAAGAATATTCTCTTGGTGAGAAAAATAGAAAAATCCTGAATGCCTTGTCCAATGATTGGGAAAATGAAGTGACTGCTATTGAGGAGGCTAGAGATTTGAATACTATGCCTATTGAATCTCTTATTAATTCTCTTACCTCTTATGAGCTGAAACTTAAGACTAAGGTGCAAGAGGAAGAGGATGCAAAAGTGCGAAAGAATATTGCTCTAAAAGCCTCACAAGATGAAGATGATTCTGACTCCCTCGATGAAGAAGATGTGGAAGGTGATGACAATGATATCGCTCTCATCACAAGAAGTTTCAAACAAATACTCAACAAGAGGAGATTCAGAAAAGGTGGACCTAGCAATTCATTCCCAAATCAGTTCAACAACTCGAGAAACAAAGGGAAGCTAGAGTTCAACAAAAAGCAAACTGATCAGTGCTTTGAATGCGGCCAACCTGGATACTATGCAAGTGACTGTCCAGTGATGAAGAAGAAAGAAGGAAGAAAACCAAGAATAAACAAATTTCAATTCACATGGAATGAATGCAATTCCGATGGCGAAATTGAAGAGGAAGATCAATCTGCTCAATTGGCTTTCATGGCCATTGGAGATGATGAGGTAACATCTTCTAACTCTCAATCTGATTGTGATGATGAAACTGAAGATGATCTTGAACATTTCATTATAAAATTGCATGATAGTTTGAAAGAATCTTATGCTAGAAACAAGAAGTTAAAACAGAAAATTAGTTTTTTACTTCGAGATAATGCAAATCTTTTTCAACAAAACAAAAAGTTGATTGCTGAAAATGATTACTTCAAAAAGAGTGAGACTGCTTTACATTTTGAGCTTGATAGAAAAGTAAAGCTTTGTGATTTGTTCAAAAAGGAGCAAGGTGATTTGAAAAGAAGAATGGATGGTCTAAATGAGTTGCTTAAACACAAGAAACAAGTCTGTTTTCAAAAGAATAGATTGAATTCTAATTCAAATGAGTTTGCTATCCATAGGAGAAGACAAGTAAGATTTATTAAACCTGTTCATGTAAATAACTCTTTGGTTATGTGTAATTTTTGTTGTCAAAAAGGTCACATGAATAGTGATTGTTATGTGAGAAAGAATATGAGAAGAGGCATGAAATGCATGTGGATAGTTAGACATGATGCTAATTTTAACAAGTATGAGGTTTTGTCTAATTATTGCAGTGATTCTTGTTCATAACATTTTTTCTTTTGATACTTTGATCTGAGTTTTCGCTGATATCTTTGAATACTACTGAATCTATATGATGTCAAAAAAAAGTGATAAAAGAATAATGATGATCTCATGATGATTTGCTGCGATTGCTGTCATTTCTCTATTTTTTCTTGAAATATTGAATTCTCTGTTATTGTTGCTGGATTACAGTAGTTGATTTTTACTCTTATGATGACAAAAAGGGGGAGAAATGGATGCAATGTGTAAGGGGGAGTTATTCTGAGATGGATGCAATGTGTAAGGGGGAGTTATTCTGAGATTATGAGTTTGGCTCTTAAAAGTTTTGGTTGCAATGATTGAGGAGGAACTTATACTTATTTTTGTTTCTTTCCATCCATTGTTTTGTCATCATCAAAAAGGGGGAGATTGTTGATCTTGATCCCTATCTTTTGATGTTTACAAAACAAATGGATGTTACTAATGTCTCTTAAAAGATCTATTCAGTTATGAAGCAAATTAGTTCCAAAGATCAAGTACAATTGAAAGATGACAAAGTATGCTGAAACTGTCGGACGCTCAAGAAGTCAGGATCGGACGTCCGATAATCATTGCACAACTTCGGACGCATGCTTCGGACGTCCGATAGGATCCTTCGAAGTCGACGAAACTATCGGACGCTGAATATGTCTCTACCGGACGTCCGATAGAAACAAGATAATTTCTCAAATCTGTTTGTTTGCTGTCGGACGCACAAAGAGCTTGCACCGGACGTCCGAAAGAATTGAAGAAAATCTCTGAAACTCACTGCCTGCTGTCGGACGCATAAAACAGGGCTATCGGACGTCCGACACTACCAACGGCTAGTTGACTGTTCAGCTACTTTCTATCCGTTGGAAGCATTAATGAGGCACTTTCTTGGTCCTATATAAATAGTGGTTGGTCAGACATTTCAAACAACTTTTGCACACTGAAGATACAAAAGATCTAGAGTGATTTTAGTGAGAAAGTACTCTTCAAAGAAGATTTGTAGTCTTAGTGGTGTGAGGTTCATTGTAAGTTTTTCATTTGTGAGTGAATCTTTCATGAGTGTAGCTCTGTGAGGGTTGTCCTGAGGGATAGTAAAACGTCCTGACTTGACCGAGTGGAGTTCGGGGTAAGGAGGAGGTGAACCTTCCTTTGTACACAAGAGTGATTGTAATTCATCAACTTGAAGTAGCTTATTTGAATTAATCTACAAGCTCAAGAGGAGTTGAGTAGTTAATTGGTTTGCAAATTCTTTCCCTTTTATTTACTTATTGTTATATTACGATCTCTTAATTGCTTATCGATTGGCTTTTCGATTGGTTGTCTTCGATCCTTACAATTGGTATCAGAGCTTGGTCTCCTAGAGATTAAGCTCAATCGACTTTGGAGTAATGATGACAACCAATAATGCTATGTTTTTTGAAGGACATTCTGTTATTAGACCACCTGTGTTTAATGGGTCAAATTATATGAGTTGGAAAGAAAGAATGATTATCTTTTTGCAATCTATTGATATCGAATTGTGGTTTATTATTAGTGAAGGTCCATATGATGCCTCTCTTATAGATGAAAATACTCATGCATCTAGACCGAAAACAAGAAGTGAACTGACTGCTGTGGATAGAGTTCATCTCACCTTAAATGCAAAAGTCATGAATGTGTTATATTGTGCATTAGACTCAAATGAATCTATTCGAGTCAAGGGTTGCAAGTCAGCTAAAGAAATTTGGGACAAACTGAAAGAAATTCATGAAGGTAGTGAGAATGTTAGAGAACAAAAGAAGTCCATTCTAGTTACAAAGTATGAATCTTTCAAGATGGAACCTCATGAAAATGTTGATCAAATGTATTGTAGATTCAATGATCTCATTAAAGATTTAGAGGTGCTGGAAAAAGAATATTCTCTTGGTGAGAAAAATAGAAAAATCCTGAATGCCTTGTCCAATGATTGGGAAAATGAAGTGACTGCTATTGAGGAGGCTAGAGATTTGAATACTATGCCTATTGAATCTCTTATTAATTCTCTTACCTCTTATGAGCTGAAACTTAAGACTAAGGTGCAAGAGGAAGAGGATGCAAAAGTGCGAAAGAATATTGCTCTAAAAGCCTCACAAGATGAAGATGATTCTGACTCCCTCGATGAAGAAGATGTGGAAGGTGATGACAATGATATCGCTCTCATCACAAGAAGTTTCAAACAAATACTCAACAAGAGGAGATTCAGAAAAGGTGGACCTAGCAATTCATTCCCAAATCAGTTCAACAACTCGAGAAACAAAGGGAAGCTAGAGTTCAACAAAAAGCAAACTGATCAGTGCTTTGAATGCGGCCAACCTGGATACTATGCAAGTGACTGTCCAGTGATGAAGAAGAAAGAAGGAAGAAAACCAAGAATAAACAAATTTCAATTCACATGGAATGAATGCAATTCCGATGGCGAAATTGAAGAGGAAGATCAATCTGCTCAATTGGCTTTCATGGCCATTGGAGATGATGAGGTAACATCTTCTAACTCTCAATCTGATTGTGATGATGAAACTGAAGATGATCTTGAACATTTCATTATAAAATTGCATGATAGTTTGAAAGAATCTTATGCTAGAAACAAGAAGTTAAAACAGAAAATTAGTTTTTTACTTCGAGATAATGCAAATCTTTTTCAACAAAACAAAAAGTTGATTGCTGAAAATGATTACTTCAAAAAGAGTGAGACTGCTTTACATTTTGAGCTTGATAGAAAAGTAAAGCTTTGTGATTTGTTCAAAAAGGAGCAAGGTGATTTGAAAAGAAGAATGGATGGTCTAAATGAGTTGCTTAAACACAAGAAACAAGTCTGTTTTCAAAAGAATAGATTGAATTCTAATTCAAATGAGTTTGCTATCCATAGGAGAAGACAAGTAAGATTTATTAAACCTGTTCATGTAAATAACTCTTTGGTTATGTGTAATTTTTGTTGTCAAAAAGGTCACATGAATAGTGATTGTTATGTGAGAAAGAATATGAGAAGAGGCATGAAATGCATGTGGATAGTTAGACATGATGCTAATTTTAACAAGTATGAGGTTTTGTCTAATTATTGCAGTGATTCTTGTTCATAACATTTTTTCTTTTGATACTTTGATCTGAGTTTTCGCTGATATCTTTGAATACTACTGAATCTATATGATGTCAAAAAAAAGTGATAAAAGAATAATGATGATCTCATGATGATTTGCTGCGATTGCTGTCATTTCTCTATTTTTTCTTGAAATATTGAATTCTCTGTTATTGTTGCTGGATTACAGTAGTTGATTTTTACTCTTATGATGACAAAAAGGGGGAGAAATGGATGCAATGTGTAAGGGGGAGTTATTCTGAGATGGATGCAATGTGTAAGGGGGAGTTATTCTGAGATTATGAGTTTGGCTCTTAAAAGTTTTGGTTGCAATGATTGAGGAGGAACTTATACTTATTTTTGTTTCTTTCCATCCATTGTTTTGTCATCATCAAAAAGGGGGAGATTGTTGATCTTGATCCCTATCTTTTGATGTTTACAAAACAAATGGATGTTACTAATGTCTCTTAAAAGATCTATTCAGTTATGAAGCAAATTAGTTCCAAAGATCAAGTACAATTGAAAGATGACAAAGTATGCTGAAACTGTCGGACGCTCAAGAAGTCAGGATCGGACGTCCGATAATCATTGCACAACTTCGGACGCATGCTTCGGACGTCCGATAGGATCCTTCGAAGTCGACGAAACTATCGGACGCTGAATATGTCTCTACCGGACGTCCGATAGAAACAAGATAATTTCTCAAATCTGTTTGTTTGCTGTCGGACGCACAAAGAGCTTGCACCGGACGTCCGAAAGAATTGAAGAAAATCTCTGAAACTCACTGCCTGCTGTCGGACGCATAAAACAGGGCTATCGGACGTCCGACACTACCAACGGCTAGTTGACTGTTCAGCTACTTTCTATCCGTTGGAAGCATTAATGAGGCACTTTCTTGGTCCTATATAAATAGTGGTTGGTCAGACATTTCAAACAACTTTTGCACACTGAAGATACAAAAGATCTAGAGTGATTTTAGTGAGAAAGTACTCTTCAAAGAAGATTTGTAGTCTTAGTGGTGTGAGGTTCATTGTAAGTTTTTCATTTGTGAGTGAATCTTTCATGAGTGTAGCTCTGTGAGGGTTGTCCTGAGGGATAGTAAAACGTCCTGACTTGACCGAGTGGAGTTCGGGGTAAGGAGGAGGTGAACCTTCCTTTGTACACAAGAGTGATTGTAATTCATCAACTTGAAGTAGCTTATTTGAATTAATCTACAAGCTCAAGAGGAGTTGAGTAGTTAATTGGTTTGCAAATTCTTTCCCTTTTATTTACTTATTGTTATATTACGATCTCTTAATTGCTTATCGATTGGCTTTTCGATTGGTTGTCTTCGATCCTTACAATTGGTATCAGAGCTTGGTCTCCTAGAGATTAAGCTCAATCGACTTTGGAGTAATGATGACAACCAATAATGCTATGTTTTTTGAAGGACATTCTGTTATTAGACCACCTGTGTTTAATGGGTCAAATTATATGAGTTGGAAAGAAAGAATGATTATCTTTTTGCAATCTATTGATATCGAATTGTGGTTTATTATTAGTGAAGGTCCATATGATGCCTCTCTTATAGATGAAAATACTCATGCATCTAGACCGAAAACAAGAAGTGAACTGACTGCTGTGGATAGAGTTCATCTCACCTTAAATGCAAAAGTCATGAATGTGTTATATTGTGCATTAGACTCAAATGAATCTATTCGAGTCAAGGGTTGCAAGTCAGCTAAAGAAATTTGGGACAAACTGAAAGAAATTCATGAAGGTAGTGAGAATGTTAGAGAACAAAAGAAGTCCATTCTAGTTACAAAGTATGAATCTTTCAAGATGGAACCTCATGAAAATGTTGATCAAATGTATTGTAGATTCAATGATCTCATTAAAGATTTAGAGGTGCTGGAAAAAGAATATTCTCTTGGTGAGAAAAATAGAAAAATCCTGAATGCCTTGTCCAATGATTGGGAAAATGAAGTGACTGCTATTGAGGAGGCTAGAGATTTGAATACTATGCCTATTGAATCTCTTATTAATTCTCTTACCTCTTATGAGCTGAAACTTAAGACTAAGGTGCAAGAGGAAGAGGATGCAAAAGTGCGAAAGAATATTGCTCTAAAAGCCTCACAAGATGAAGATGATTCTGACTCCCTCGATGAAGAAGATGTGGAAGGTGATGACAATGATATCGCTCTCATCACAAGAAGTTTCAAACAAATACTCAACAAGAGGAGATTCAGAAAAGGTGGACCTAGCAATTCATTCCCAAATCAGTTCAACAACTCGAGAAACAAAGGGAAGCTAGAGTTCAACAAAAAGCAAACTGATCAGTGCTTTGAATGCGGCCAACCTGGATACTATGCAAGTGACTGTCCAGTGATGAAGAAGAAAGAAGGAAGAAAACCAAGAATAAACAAATTTCAATTCACATGGAATGAATGCAATTCCGATGGCGAAATTGAAGAGGAAGATCAATCTGCTCAATTGGCTTTCATGGCCATTGGAGATGATGAGGTAACATCTTCTAACTCTCAATCTGATTGTGATGATGAAACTGAAGATGATCTTGAACATTTCATTATAAAATTGCATGATAGTTTGAAAGAATCTTATGCTAGAAACAAGAAGTTAAAACAGAAAATTAGTTTTTTACTTCGAGATAATGCAAATCTTTTTCAACAAAACAAAAAGTTGATTGCTGAAAATGATTACTTCAAAAAGAGTGAGACTGCTTTACATTTTGAGCTTGATAGAAAAGTAAAGCTTTGTGATTTGTTCAAAAAGGAGCAAGGTGATTTGAAAAGAAGAATGGATGGTCTAAATGAGTTGCTTAAACACAAGAAACAAGTCTGTTTTCAAAAGAATAGATTGAATTCTAATTCAAATGAGTTTGCTATCCATAGGAGAAGACAAGTAAGATTTATTAAACCTGTTCATGTAAATAACTCTTTGGTTATGTGTAATTTTTGTTGTCAAAAAGGTCACATGAATAGTGATTGTTATGTGAGAAAGAATATGAGAAGAGGCATGAAATGCATGTGGATAGTTAGACATGATGCTAATTTTAACAAGTATGAGGTTTTGTCTAATTATTGCAGTGATTCTTGTTCATAACATTTTTTCTTTTGATACTTTGATCTGAGTTTTCGCTGATATCTTTGAATACTACTGAATCTATATGATGTCAAAAAAAAGTGATAAAAGAATAATGATGATCTCATGATGATTTGCTGCGATTGCTGTCATTTCTCTATTTTTTCTTGAAATATTGAATTCTCTGTTATTGTTGCTGGATTACAGTAGTTGATTTTTACTCTTATGATGACAAAAAGGGGGAGAAATGGATGCAATGTGTAAGGGGGAGTTATTCTGAGATGGATGCAATGTGTAAGGGGGAGTTATTCTGAGATTATGAGTTTGGCTCTTAAAAGTTTTGGTTGCAATGATTGAGGAGGAACTTATACTTATTTTTGTTTCTTTCCATCCATTGTTTTGTCATCATCAAAAAGGGGGAGATTGTTGATCTTGATCCCTATCTTTTGATGTTTACAAAACAAATGGATGTTACTAATGTCTCTTAAAAGATCTATTCAGTTATGAAGCAAATTAGTTCCAAAGATCAAGTACAATTGAAAGATGACAAAGTATGCTGAAACTGTCGGACGCTCAAGAAGTCAGGATCGGACGTCCGATAATCATTGCACAACTTCGGACGCATGCTTCGGACGTCCGATAGGATCCTTCGAAGTCGACGAAACTATCGGACGCTGAATATGTCTCTACCGGACGTCCGATAGAAACAAGATAATTTCTCAAATCTGTTTGTTTGCTGTCGGACGCACAAAGAGCTTGCACCGGACGTCCGAAAGAATTGAAGAAAATCTCTGAAACTCACTGCCTGCTGTCGGACGCATAAAACAGGGCTATCGGACGTCCGACAAAAGAAATTCATGAAGGTAGTGAGAATGTTAGAGAACAAAAGAAGTCCATTCTAGTTACAAAGTATGAATCTTTCAAGATGGAACCTCATGAAAATGTTGATCAAATGTATTGTAGATTCAATGATCTCATTAAAGATTTAGAGGTGCTGGAAAAAGAATATTCTCTTGGTGAGAAAAATAGAAAAATCCTGAATGCCTTGTCCAATGATTGGGAAAATGAAGTGACTGCTATTGAGGAGGCTAGAGATTTGAATACTATGCCTATTGAATCTCTTATTAATTCTCTTACCTCTTATGAGCTGAAACTTAAGACTAAGGTGCAAGAGGAAGAGGATGCAAAAGTGCGAAAGAATATTTCTCTAAAAGCCTCACAAGATGAAGATGATTCTGACTCCCTCGATGAAGAAGATGTGGAAGGTGATGACAATGATATCGCTCTCATCACAAGAAGTTTCAAACAAACATCCGTTTAACCTCTAATCCTTCAACACAAAAACATCCCAAACACTCTTGTGAATATAAATCCTTAACAATTTTGTAGCAAAAACATCAATTTTGTGGGTTTTGATCTTCGAAAAGGGGATTCTGGCCGAACGGAAATTCTTCAATTTGGGGGGTATTTTGGCTCGTTTCTGTGTCAGTTTTTGCATCATTTTCATCCTCCACCATCAATCTACACATTTGAGGTAACAATTTGCGAATTTCTTTGACATTTTATAATTCTTATTTTACATATTTCTAGTTTTTGGGAATATTATGATAAATGCATATTTGTTGGAATTTCTTGATACAATTGTGCTACATTGTGCTTAAATAGATTGTTACTAATATCTTCATGCTTATTTTTGAGAAAACTATGGATTTGGTGATATTTTGTAAGAATTTTTCTCAATTTTTGGGCTTGAGCATTTTAGTGATTTATACTCTTGAATTTTGCTTTCATTAAATATATGAACTTGTTCTGAGGAGCATAAATCACTGTAATATCAATTGAAAATGATATATCATCATTCGAACAATAGCTCATGGGGTAAAAGAGTGTGTTTCCGATCAAGTTAAGCACATTGAACCACTTTTACTTGAGATAAGTAGCATTTGTTTGGATGAATTGGAACTCATGTGAATGTAAATTGAGTGTTATGAATTGGATTGGAGATATTCTCAAGTGTTTGAGTCTCATTCTTGCAAACGGATACACTTTTCAATTGTTAGCACTTAATATGCATGAAATGATTCCTTTATTGGGAATATCCTTTCTAAATGTGGGAATTGGATTTGAGAATTGTTAGGAAGTTATTTGTTTAATTTTGGGTACATTTTGGCAGGGAGTTTAACCCTTTTTCAAGGGGAAACTCTGCCGAAATTTTCTTAAATTCTCATTTCACATGTGTGAGCAAGTTTCTATGATTTCTAATGAATGTTCATCTTATTTTTGAAGAGGAACTATGACTCGCACAAGGAGGGCTCGCATTCGTACTCCTACTCCTTCCTCAAGTGAGGAACACACACCCTCTTTGCATGAGGAGTCACCTGAGGAAGAATCTCCTTCGCCGGAGCCGCCACCTCGCTCTCGCCGGAAGACCACGTCTACTAGCCGTGCCGAGCCACCGCCGGACTACGATACCACACGTTCACCTCGCTTGAAAACCAACAGTGGTATGAAGCCGGACTGGACAAGGAGATCATAATCGAAAAACATTTGGCAGCGGAGGTGGATGCGCATTATCACATTTCGACAGCATTCAATCGACTTGGATGGAAGAACATCCTTCAGTTGCCCAAGTACTACTACCCCAACTTGGTGCGGGAGTTCTACGCCAATGTGGAGAACAAGCAGAGCCACAGTGGCAACCTCATCGTCTCATGGGTTCGAGGCAGGAGAGTGACTCTCAATCGAGATACACTGAGAAGCTTCGTCCAACTCAAAGATGCAGGCGAAGATGTCAAATTGACCAAGGAGTTCACGGCTCGAGACCCTTGGCAGGTGGGGGAGGCGGTTGGACGCCTAAAGGGCCAGTATCGAGAGAGAGGAACTGCAAAGAAGCTTACAGTTTACGCCGATTCTTTCGAGCATAGGTACCACTTGATTTTCTACCTCTTTGCCTTCAATGTGGTACCAAAAAGAAGTGGAAAACGGGAGCTCCGCAACAGTGATCTCTACTTCTTGGACAAGATGATGAATGGTGTGGGTGCGCAGTTGACCGGTATTCCTCTACCCAGCATTATCATCAGCTATATGCGGACCACAGCTCGCATGAGGGCCGGCGAGACTTGCTTCGGATTCCCTCGACTGCTATCCCTCGTGTTTGAGAAGCTCAAGGTTCCTCATGGAACCGAGAGAGCGGTGGTAACTAGGTCTGCCGAGGAGGTAAATGCTTCTATACTCAAGGCTTTGGGTATTTCTACGGATTTTGGAGCTGCTTTGATCCGGGACACAGGAGAAGCTTCAACTTCCACTCAACCTCCGCCTCACAGTGAACCACAAGCAGAAAATCAAGAGACGGAGGCACAGCAGACTCTTCCTCCTCCGATTCCGCGACCACCTCCTCAACCGCGCTCCAAGTGGCAAGAGCTTCTCAATGCTATTTGTTGTATGGAGACGCGAGTCGTCGAGCGCATTGACCAGACGGAGCGGATGATGACTGAGCGCCTCGACCGACATGATCGCCGCCTTCGTGCGATCGAGGATCATTTTCATATCCGACGGTCTCCTACTCCGACACCTTATCAGGAGGAGGGCCATATTGGTACCTCACAGGGTTCTCATGGAGCCGAGGAGGCAGTAGACCCTCGTTCCGAGCAACCATGATACTTTTTAGCGGATTAGATCTTTTATTTCTTTATTTTTCTTTTCTTTTGTTAAGACAAACTTTGTGATTTCAGTTTTCTTTTATTTGAATCATCTTGTGCTACTTATGGTGTTTGGTACCCTTGTTGTCTCAATTTGGGCAGAATTTGGATGATCGTGATGATTAAGGGCTTCAAATTGCATCACCACCTATTTGAGGGAAGTTTCAGTTCTTTTACCTTCCTCTACAATGAGGACATTGTAGATTTTAAGTGTGGGGGAGGGATCACTTTATCGTATGGGTGATTGTGTCTTGAAATGCATGACTTTAGTTGTTTAGAGCTTAAAAATGTTGGAATTATATTTGGAGATATTGTCATGAGGACAATTTTTGTGAAAATGAGGTTGTTGGCAGGGAGTTTCATCCATTTTTATGGGGAAACTCTGTCAAAATTTTTCTAAAATATCTTCCATTTGGATAACAAGCTATGTGTATTTTGGAAAAGTTTAATTCTTATTTGGCTTGAAATGAATTATTATGCAAGTAAGATTTTTACATTTTAGAAAGTATATTTGCTTAAATAAGAAAAGTTATGCTTAGAGTTTTGCAAGATTAATGATATTTATCATTTTTACTTAATTTTATAAGTAAGTGATTGATATAGTCAAAGAAAGGCCAAATTCTTCCTTTAATTATACTTAGAGGGAAAAAGAAATTGAATTTGATTGTTAAAAAAAAAAAAAAAAAAGAGAAAAATATTATTAGTAATTTTCTACTCCAATGATTCACATACTGAGTAACCGGGGGTTGGCATTTACAAATGTCGACATTCGCGTAAAAAGGTATTGGAATTAAGAGTATGATTGGCAATTTAAATGAGTGAAATGTCGAGTAACCGGGAATTTTCACCTAAAAGTGTTGATTTTCGCGTAAAAAGACGTTTTCACTATTTAAATAAAATGAATTGTGAATAAATCCCTCTAAATTGTTAAGTTTTGGGATGAGGAAGGCCATAAAATTGACTATGTGATTTACTTATTTGTGGAATTAGGATAGAATGAGAGAATTGATTTGAATTTGTCAAAATTTAGGCATAATTATTTTTATTTAATTGAATATTATGAGTATTTAGTGTAATCTGAGAAATGGCATAATAATTGGTTTCTAGGTTTTTGAGGAATTAAATTTGACAAGAGTACGCATACTGTTTTCTCTATTGAATATTTGAAGTAAGTTTTGTGTAAAATTGCTTGAGGACAAGCAATGATTCAAGTGTGGGGAAATTTGATAAGTGAATATTTAACGTACATTTTGTACGAATTTGGCATGAATTTTTGGTATGTTTTGAGAAGATTAAAGCCATATTTGAACTCTTTTGGTGATAATTGCTTAAATATTGTTTAAGAGTTAAGAAATTGATAAATGAGTGGATTAATGCGTAATTTTGTGAAATTTTGAAGGTAATTGATGTATGAAATTCATGCACAAGTTGAAAGAAATGTCAGGGTCATCCAGAGGACAAAGTACACAAGAAAGTGGGAGCAAAAATGTAGAAAAAGGGAAGAAGTGAAAAACTGGAAAAATGCTCAACACAGATCCGAGCTCGGATCCGTGTGTACAAGAGGGATCCGACCCCTCGTCTATACTTCTGGCGGAGTGTATCCGAGGTCAGGACGATCCGACCTCGGATCCATCATGGGAAGGCCTCGGATCCTATAATCCGAGCTCGGATCCATTATCACTCCTCGGATCCGAGGCTCGGATCTGTCTCTCTCCTCAGCAAGTGGCACAGCCGTTTTTCTTTACCTTTCTCACAACTTTTACAGCTATTTTGAGGGACAGAAATCGGTGGCACATGCTTCTGCAATAAAAGAGAAGACCAAATGAGTGTGGACAAAAGGAACATCATATCTTTGACTTCTTTTTACAAAATCTAAGTGGAGGAAATTATGAAGTGAGAGGAATGGAATTTCTACCACCTTTTATGCAGAAACACAAGGGAGAAGCAGGGATTACCATACGTAGCTAGTTTTTCATTTTGTAACATTTTTTTCTCTCTAGATAGGAGTACTTGGAGAAGCATTTTTTGGAGAGTTTTCACTTGTAATCATATTGTGCAAGAACATAGCAGGAATTGGAGAGCTTCACCTTCAATTGGCTAAGCTTTCTTTTATCTTTCTTATACTTGTACTTTATGATGTTTTGCATTAATAAACTTGTGAATTTGATTGTTAAATCATTCATGAGTAGCTAAACTCCTTCATCTAGGGAGTAGATGAAACTTATGGCTAAATAATACTAATTGAATGTGATTTACACTTGTTATATCTTGAGTTAACTTGTCTACTTGTGTAGCTGTGATTTCTTGTTATTGATTGATCACCAATAACTTGTTTACAGTTGTTATTGTTCAATGAGAATTGGTAATAACAATGGAAACACATGAGTAGAGCTTGAGTTGTATGTTCATGAAAATAGAAATACACTTAAGTGGATTACTTAGTATTTCATGAATTAAAACAGAGTTGTAGTAGTATTTCACCATGGAAATAGGGAAATCTATATTGCTCTAAGCCATTTCATCATGGAAATGAGACTTGGTAATCTTGGAAATAAATCTCTGGTTAAGCAAGAATAATAGCAAGAAGTAAATCCATTTATTTGTGTAGTTTATGCCATAAGTGGAATCTACATCCCTAGAATCTTCATTAAGTGAAATTTCTCTATTTGCATTCAGCATTTGTTAAACTAGATTTGTATATCAGATTTGTAGATTACAGCATTAGATTTTCTCTGCTCAAAATTAATTGTAAGTCTAAATAATAGAGAGAACAGGGGCTTAGTAATTGTTTAAATTGCTCCTCGTGGGATCGACCCGATACGCATCTTGTACTAAAATTGCGACCTGTATACTTGCAGTCCAACGGGTGTAAAATCGGAATTAAACTTGCATTGATACAAAAAGAACCCGTCAGCTAATTTGGTCTTTTATCATCTTGTCCGGCCTTCCACTTAAGCCCTCATTCGTAGACTACTTCCAAAAGTTCACCCCAAATGAAATTCGATAGCCTACTAGAGTACTAGTCTCGCATAAATTAAATTATCAAGATTCAACGTCCTACGTGTAATTATAAAGGTTTCGACCTAAAATCAATTTCGTCTTAATTCTAGGTTCCCGATGACGCTTAACATCATTAACACTTAAAACTAACTATCGGTATTCCAAGAATTAATATTAAAGCAATAAAATACTCTACATCAGGAAATATTAATTTAACTTGGCAAAAATCAAATAATTCAATAGCCTGCACAATTAAACTATTTGTGACCTAAAAAAAATTATTTTTACATACTTATTTAAGATCAACTAATAATAAAATTTATTAAAAATCAAAAATGCAAATGCGATAAGTATATATATATTCTTTTTTTTTCAAGGTTCTCACAACTGTACTCTCAAATCGATTATTGCCTTCAAACACGTATTCACTAAATCTCACTAAACAAGCTTCGAAAAATTAAATTTAGTAATGGGACATTTTAAAAATATACGTAAGTCATAGTTCCATGTAAATGGTTCTAAAAGGGTTGAAATAAATTATTCGGAGAAAACGGATGAATAAATATTCAAATAAGATAGTAATATTTGATAAAATAAGAAAATTTTCGGGTCCTCACATCCCCCCTGATGAGAATATAAAGATCAAGACCCATTCAAGCACATGGGGAATTGGAAGATTCAAGTGAAGACTAGTTGATTGCACGAATGCTTGAGTTTAGTAGGATTATTTGATTTTCCTCATTGATTTTGGTTATTTCTCGTTTTAAAAAGTCTAGGTAATTAATATAGTTTAATTGCGCCCCATTTGTTAGTAAGTAAGGCCCAAAATCTTTCTTAAGTATGTAGGGTAGTTTGGTCAACTTTTGGATTAGGGTTAATGCTTGTAAGGGCTATAAATAGCCACTTCCTCTTTCTTTGGGATCAGTTTTTGACTATTAAATACAATTAGTGAGTTTTCATTTTCTCTTTGGCAAGAGAGTTGCCTTTGAATACTTGAGAATCTTCTCAAGTTATTCACCCGAACTTATCAATCGAGTATCTCCTTGATTGTGGCGTTCTACTACCTCCAATTTGGTTCGTTAATTCGAGTAGTTACGGGTTGAGATAATATCAAAATTGTTCGTGACTTCTAGGGATTAGTTGGGTCAAATTTCCGCTGCCTAAGCCATGGTGTCTTGGTTGTCTAGATCGGGGTTTCACATCAGTTGGTATCAGAGCTAGTCGACAACCACCAGGTTATATCTTTTTTTTTTCTTTTTTTCATTTATTTCGAGTCATATATGTTTATCCCAATCTGTCCGTTTGTTTAGAACCCAAAAAAAAAAAAAATTTATTACTGTTCATCGTTACTGTTCACTGACACTGTTCATCGTTACTGTTCATCCGAATACAAATCTGTCCAGTCTTGGACACTCTTTCTCCTACCTTTTAGGAAACTTTCCCAAACTCTCTCATCCATTTTTTTTGGAAACTTTCCTAAATTCTCTCATCCATATTTTAGGAAACTCTCCTATATTCTCTTCCTAGATTCTAGGAACACTTTCCTACATTTTCTCCTACATTCTTGTGATTACACTTGTGGAAAGGTTGGTAACGGTTGTTGGACTTGAGCAGCATTTCTCAACTACCTGACCCAACAGGTAAAGGTATTTGGTAAGTCCATTAGAGTGACATCCATATACACGAGTGCGGGTGGATACACGTAAGGGAGCGTGAAAGGCAATATCTTCGGTTTCGTTGCTAACTTTTTACGGGTTCCCTCATACGTCATGGCGAGTATAAGACGCATAAAAGCTAGCCCACAACATTGTCTTCCTGATCCTAAGGGAGTCAAAGAAGTGGCATTACGTGGTGTAGATGAGCAATTGGACCTCGTCAAATCTCAGTTGCTTGGTTGGTTTTATACTCGTTGCGGTGTCAAAGATAAAATTTGTAGCTTGGCCATTGATGGTAGTTGTGAAGTCAATCTTGCAAGTGCTATCATGGTTGAGAAATTAAATCTTCCAACCATTGATCATCTTCAACCGTACAAGTTGACGAGCACTCATGGGGATGTTTGGGTTACTAAGCACACACTTGTAACTATTCAAATCGGCAAATATGTGGATGAGGTGTTGTGTGATGTAGTCCCAATTCAAGTGACACATGTGTTGTTGGGCAAAGCATGGATGTCGAGGCGAGAAGTTCAAATTGACGGACATACTAATAAGTATTCCTTCTTATTTAATAGTCGTCGTCTTGCACTTGTATCACTTACTTATGACCAACTTTGTATTGATCTAGCATGCATGAAAAGTGAGCTTGAGCGTTATAGAATGGAGAAAAAGCTAGATGAGGGAATTGTGCCTGCAGAGGTAAAACCCGAGGAAGTTGAAAGTAATGAGATAAAAGGGTCAGCTGTTGAACTAGAAAAAAAGATGGAAAAATCTAATGAGATGGGTGGTAAAAAGGAAGAAAGAAGAGAAAGTGGGCTGATCTTGAGCAACCCGGTGAAGGCCTATTATTTTCTTAACAAACTTACTTTTGCTTTGTTTAGTGTTTCTTCTTTTATACAGATCAAGCAAAGGCAAGTTGAGCTGATCTTGGTGTTTTCTATTCCAAAATCAATTGTAGACGTTGCAAGCCTCCATGGAGTTGGTACTCCAAGAGTTAAACCCCCTTGGTATCCATTCATGGAACAATGTCAACTCAAATCAGTCCACACCAAAGGGGAGTTGATTCGAGCTCATCTTTAAGGGAACACTCCATATTTTAGGAATGGTTGTGTACCAAGGGTTCGTTTAAAGAACAAGTACCCCAATGACCATTATGATTTTTGTCTTGCTCTTAGTCCACATGCAGCTCCAACATCACCAAATCCGCCTTTGTGCCTTGCAAGTGTGTTCGAGCCGGAGTTCGATTTCACGGGATACACTTCATACCACTTTGAGGACCCTTACCTCATGACCACAAACAATAAAGTTGAGCATGCATTGAAGATGGTTTGTGAGATTCAAGGTTCGACGAGGGTTATTTCCAACTTAGCACATGGGCTTTGCATTGGATGCCATCTGTAGCCATCATAACAAGATTGAGTCGAAGGCATGTAACTCGTCTTGTCACCATTCGTGCTTCAATTTGTGGGCAAATTGCTTTTAAGAGGAGGGGAATGATGAGAATATAAAGACCAAGGCCCATTCAAGCACATGGGGAATTGGAAGATTCAAGTGAAGACTAGTTGATTGCACGAATGCTTGAGTTTAGTAGGATTATTTGATTTTCCTCATTGATTTTGGTTATTTCTCGTTTTAAAAAGTCTAGGTAATTAAGATAGTTTAATTGCGGCCCATTTGTTAGTAAGTAAGGCCCAAAATCTTTCTTAAGTATGTAGGGTAGTTTGGTCAACTTTTGGATTAGGGTTAATGCTTGTAAGGGCTATAAATAGCCCCACTTCCTCTTTGTTTGGGATCAGTTTTTGACTATTAAATACAATTAGTGAGTTTTCACTTTCTCTTTGGCAAGAGAGTTGCCTTTGAATACTTGAGAATCTTCTCAAGTTATTCACCCTAACTTATCAATCGAGTATCTCCTTGATTGTGGCGTTCTACTACCTCCAATTTGGTTCGTTAATTCGAGTAGTTACGGGTTGAGATAATATCAAAATTGTTCGTGACTTCTAGGGATTAGTTGGGTCAAATTTCCGCTGCCTAAGCCATGGTGTCTTGGTTGTCTAGATCGGGGTTTCACATCACCCCCCTCCTTAAAAAGAATTTCGTCATCGAAATTCACACTTAGGATATTATCATACCCATTAATAGTCATGCTTATCAGATCAATCAATAACTTACACTCTCCAATCCATATCTCACAATTTCTATCCATCCAATTAGAAATCACACTTTGATTTCCCCAATAGACATTTTAACTTCCATGTCATAGGGCAAGCGATCACACTTTACTTATACCATTCGTGAAACTAGGGTTTACACAAGAATAATTCGCTCTAGGGTCAATTAAAACTCTAGTCGAAAGATTAAATCTTGTAGTTCGAAACTCGAATAGAATGATATATTTTCAATAGAAGACTGAGTTTACCAAAATTTTCAGACTCAATTTGTCGAAAAATCATTTTCTGGTATTCGATTTTCAAAATTGACAATTTTAGTAATGACCTGGTCTCTTTTGTCCCAAACGACCAATATATATATATATATATATATATTTGGAGTTCAAACGTTCAAAAAAGGTTGAAACATGTCCACAGGACCAATCACAAGATACGTGTAGAATAATTATTAAAATGTCATATGGGAAAACCTCACTAAATACCCAACTAGGTCAATCCATTATAACACTGGTAAGTCTAATCATCTCGTTTATTTTCGACTCATATCCAGCACTAGGATCCCATTGGACTACATAAGACCATCCATCAATCCTTCCTTTCGTGATCCCTCATCTTTCTTAGGAGTGCGGGGTTGCCTAAACCCATACCACCGACCCTTGTCTCTTCTATGGCCGTTCATAGTCTTAAGTATGTCTCAATGCAAAATAAAATAATTATGCGAGGAAACACTTTAAAAAACACAAGACAACATGAAAAACATTTGAAAATAAAAGAACTAACATATATCAACATTTCAAGGTTTGTAAAATTAACAAGTCAGGGGGCATTTTCAAAAATATAGCACACAGGTGCCACAAAAGTACTTTTAGTCACATACGACTAAAGTAAAGTCAAGTGCCTCAAAAGTAGGCCACACAGTCAAACAAAATACAATGGGCTCAGCACTAGTGTCACCACAGTTATTCCTAGTCACAAAAGTCAAAAGCTTATCACCCTAGGTCTAGTCCACAGGAGGGCTATCATGGGGAACCTCCTTCTCAGGATCCTCCTCCTGAACCAGGCTCTGGACAACGTCCATGACGTCATCAATCAACATAGAAGCATTTGCCAAAATCCCGGAAGCCCGATCCCGGACCTCCTCGTCTATCCTAGTAAGTCGAGCCCTAACCCTCTAAACCTCATCACGAGCGACCTCAGCCTTAGTCATCTCGTTGGCTGCCATTCTCTCTAACTCTGCAATCCTATCATTCTGAGCATTCACCATAAAGCTCACGTCCTCAACCTCCTGAAGTAGATCTCGATTCGTGTTCACCAAATCACAACGCTCGTCGTCAAGGGCTAGTACAAGGTGGTTCAGGTATGCACACGTCAACCTACACGGACATCGAGGATACCTATTAGCTGGCGAGTAGCGCACACGAACTCCTCCACCAAGAGTTCGATAGTAAATAGGCCTAGGAGGCTCTACATGGCCATTGGCATGACCATTCCTATTACCAGCAGGGTTCCCATTTACATTTTTCATTCCTGCAAAACAACCAAAATTTCCAGATTAGAAACTTAAAGTCGCTATCTCGCTCAAATATCACTTAGGGTGAGACTAAGTCATCTCATCTCAATTCTTAAGGATAAAGTCTCTAATATATCTCCTCAAATAGATATGTAACCTAGCGCTCAAACACCAATTGCCATTCAAGAAACTCTTAGGTACTAATTCTCTTTAACCACCGGAATACAATAGGTTAATAATCAAGTGAATCCCACGGTCCGGTATCCTAAACTTTTAGCCTAAGATACACTGCAAAGGTCTGAAACCTAGGTTCAGATACCAACTGTGACGCCCCCACTTCTCCCAAGGGCGAATCCAAGGGTATCCGCGGGACACCTGCTCAACTCTCGTCAGGACTCAAAACAATTCCAATTCAAATTTAAAGTCTAATATTAACAATGAAAATCGGAATAAAGGTACGAAATCATTTCCATACATAAATATTCAATCTTTCATCATAATTTCAAACTTACAATCACTTTCCCCAAAATATACAACATCCAAATGTGTATAGTCGATTACAATCAAAACATTAATACAAAAGTGCCTCAAGTCGACATTTCCTTAACTTCTTCCATTCCAGTTCCTGTTAAGGAAAACAAACTAATAGGATGAGTCAATACTCAGTGAGGCCAAGAAAATCATGCAAGCACGTAGGTCAAGTATCAATAACATTTATACCATAAATAAAGCGATAAAGTCAAGTAATTCACGATTAACAATTAAACACACTTGAGTAGGATACAGGAGCTCTCACGAGCTAATTTTCCACTTGCTTCGCCACGGCTCGATTCGATACCCCCTCGTGATGACACTCCGTCATTCGAGTAGGTATTATGTCCGTAGAAACTTCACTTATTACTTCCTCCATGCATCATTCCATCCTCTCGGATCCATAACCAAACACACACGAAAAAGGCAATACTCGCCGAGTATGCCGAACAAGATCTCAAAAGATCAAGTTTTGTTTTGTTATTCTCTCTTGGTTCATCAAGCTTCTCGACCAAGCCCATGCCGGCTCGAGTTGCAAGATTGGCTAAGAGAATTGGACGTCCCCATAAGTCGAGGAGGTTCATTCCACTTGACAACACGACACGCACGATTACACGGCATGCACACGAAAACAAGTATATTTTGCCGATGAGATTCAGTCCAATCGACTTTAAAAAAAATCAAGTTTAATGCAAGTAAAGGAGAGGGTGTGCGATAAAGTACACACTCGTCTCATCAAGTAACATTCATGCATATAAGCAAGATAGATCAAGTAAATACATCAAATCATGCACTTGACACTCACCTAGTCAAAACAAGAGTAGTGCACAATCAAGTATTTTAGGCGTCCCTTGTGAGATCCTCTTGAAGGTCTCCTTGAGTGCCTGAGCAAATAATTTACAATTACATACTATCACATTTAAACCCCTTATTAACAAGAAAGAGATTGTACACTTGTACAATCTAAGAAATTATCATCAAAGAGAGCCTTAATTACTCGTAAATCGAGACTCCAAAGTGGGGTTTAATAATACAAGAAAAATTGATTTTCATCTTTGAAATCAACTGTAAAATGGTCAAGTAATATCGAAGGAAAATGAAGAGTCCTTATAACTCAATTCCCTTTAAGTTCAGAAATTTCAGATTTGAGGTGCATTCTTTGAAAAATCATATCTCACTCTCTGTACGTGCAAAATTGGAAAACTTGTACCATTGGAAAATACTTCCAAAGTACTAAAAGTTCCTAGAAGACACTTTTCTATGATTCTAAATGGAAGACACTCAATTTTCGGCTTAAAGTTGCTGACTGGCACTTCTAAAATAGATTCGGGGTTGGTTTTTGGCAAATTTTGGAAATTCGACAAAATTCACAGAACGTGAACTAGCCTCTCAAATTTGAAACTCCATTAGAGTTACAATCAAAGTTTAAAACACAGCAAGCAGAACTAAAATCGGAGTTTTGAGTGCCAAGATATTGCAGCTCAAAGTTAGCTAAAACTTCCTCATTGATCAAGAATTTCCAGATTTGAAACATGAACTTTGGGACTTCAGTTGGGCATTGTAATGGACTTGGAATAGCACCAAATTTGGTATGATTACACAACCATATAAGGGCTACTCCTTTATCAAATTACATGCAAAAATTCGTACAGGAAGTCAGTTAATAAGACCACTAAAGTTCCAGGAATATCCAAGGCAATTCTGCCTTATGGTTCCGTTTCTTTTTTTTTCGAACCTTTAGCTGATGAAATCATCTCAAACATGGTTCATTTATGAAGGAAAAGTCTAAGAAACATCCAACACACATTTGGAAGGTGATTAACTCCAAAAGTTTCAAAATAACAAGTCCCAATTCGAGCTAAGCCATCGGTTAGCCCAAAATTAGGGTTTTCAATCACTGACGCAGTTCTGTAATTCGGCCACAACTCACTCAATTCAACTTAGAGTTAAGCACACTAAGTGCTTTAAGTGTCAAGGCTTCGGTCACATCGCGTCCCAATGCCCAAACCGAAAGGCCATGCTCATGCTTCCAAGTGGTGAAGTGCTGACGGATGAGGAGGATGAGTATGATGGCATGCCACCATTGGTTGAGGAAGAAGAGATAATTGCCCCTGACCAACCAGTTGGACTAGGCCTTGTTACAAGGTTGGCATTGAGTGCTCAACGCACAAATGAAGAAGAGCAGCGTACCAACATCTTCTATACCCGATGTCTAGTTAACGGGAAAATGTGTAGCTTGATTATCGACGGAGGAAGTTGTACCAATGTCGCCAGTGCCTTATTTGTCAAGAAGTTACACCTACCTGTCCAAGATCACCCTACACCATATAAGCTTCAATGGTTTAGTGATTGCGGCGAAGCGCGAGTGTCCAAGCAGGTTTCTGTGAAGTTTAACATTGGGAGATATGAGGATGAGTTGGTGTGTGACGTGGTTCCTATTCAAGCTGCCCATCTTATTCTTGGAAGACCTTGGCAATTTGATCGCGAGGTTACTTATGAAGGTCATTCCAACAAATACTCGTTCATGCATAGAGGGACAAGGGTCATACTTGTTCCACTCTCACCTACACAAGTTCGAGAGGACCAAAATGTTTTACAGAGTGAATGGGAGTTGGATCGATTAGAAGGCAAGGAAAAGAAAGGGCGAACATTGATCATGCTCGCTAAACCTGAGGACAACATCGGGCACTGGGAGCTGGATTGTTCCACCTTTGTGGTGTTTAACGTGTTTTCATTTGTGCAGGTTGTTCGTGGTCAGATATCTTTCATCTTGCAGTGTGCAATACCCGCAACCATAGAGATCTGCGAAGAGAGTGCTGGACAAGTAATTCCAACCAACACTGGTCGAGTTACATTGGCCTTTGATGCAGTGTTTGCACGTCTTGATGCGTACAACTCGCAGCCCAACCAAACCTTGGTTCACCGGGCATCCGCTCACGATCCACCCATAGGGTTGATGTGACGGCCCCACCTCCCCCTAAGGCGAACCAGAGGGTTCGGCGGGCCGCCTGCCCAACTCTCGCCGGGACTCAGTCGATCACTACAATCCTCAAATATATTACAATATAAATCTCATATATTACATCAAATGTTCCCACAATTACACATCCAAGTCTCCAATAATTACATGTCATAAGCGAAGCGGAAACGATTCTCAACTATACATAAAATGATTCCAAATCCAAATTGTACAAAATATATGCCATCCAACCACGTGAACAAGTACTACAAGCCTTCCTTCGCTTTGAGCCCTGTGGAGGGGAATAAAATAGTTTTTGGGGTGAGCTAAAAGCTCAGCGAGTAACCAGAAAATCATTAATCAAAGCGGTTTCACAATAGTTCATTTCAATGATGTCATAAATCAATGATGTCATAAATTAAATGATAAATCCGGAAACAACTACATCATTTGCAAAACAGTAAATATGGATTATCAATAATTCAAGAAACATTTACAATGGAAAGCGATAGTAACATTCATGAAAGGATACATTCATTCTCCTGACATTTTCTCGCTCATTTGGTCATTCATTTCATTTCATTCACCTCGTCCCTGGCTTTTGGCCAGGCTCCACCAACCTACATAGGTAATACTCGAGTATACCAAACGTTCACCCAAGTTCCTAATCGCCTGACCGAGTCCGCTTCTGGCTCAAGACGACCGGTAACAAGGGGCAATGGCCAGTTCAGCCCAAAAGGCTTACATTCATGCGCAAGTAACATTTCAATGGAAAATTTCACATTTATCGAGGTCGAGTGCGATAAAGTACACACTCACCTCGAAAACTCGTTTTGGAAATCATTATAAGCGCTTAACACATTATCAACCAAAATACAAGTCATGAAGTCAAAAAAATATAGCAAACAAGGCACACTCAAATGCCAGCACACATGATATGCAAGAAAACATTTCAAAAGTAACTTTGGAAACAGTTCAAAAGTAAATAATGTAAGAAACGGTTCATAAATAACTTTAGAAGTAGTTTGAGGTCACTCACCTCCACGGCTCAGAACCCATCCGTCATATACCATTATCTTGTCCGAATCCAAGTCCTAAACCCTAAAACAGATTTGATGTCATTTAGCGGTTTTGGTACCATTGGCACTACGATTATCGGATGGAGGTGTAAGATACACCGTTTCGAAGCTAAAAGATAGGGCTACAATATTATAGAAGGTCACTCAGTCCAGTTCATAGCACAACTAGGTCAAAAATGCAAGATACTAGACCAGAACCGCAGAAACAGGTGGACAAACCACATTCTGGTTAACGAACTATAATTCAGGCTACCTAAGTCCAAATCAAGTGATTCCAAAGCCATCCGAAAGCTAAGAGTCCAGGGTACATTTCTTATGAAGACCTCCAAGGCCAAATCATGTATTTTCATGATCAAAAATGGAAAACTACACGAAAACAGAATTCTGGGTGTGAAACAGGTTTCATAGACAGTCAAGGTTATTTCGGTCATTTCACATGCTACAGTGATCGGATCAAGCTGAAATTTTGTAGGCAAGTAGTTTATACCATTGGTTACAACTTTCATGTTTTGGACAAAATCGAATGCAGTAAGGATCATGGTGAAAAGTCACAGTCAAACTGGGTAAAAAGGCAACCCTGTTCGCAGAACCCTCTCCTGGACCAGTCTAGGTATTTCCGACGTATCTCAGCATATACAACTCCAATTCAAGTGATTCCAAAGCCATTTGAACGCTAAGATACAAGACTATAATTCTTAAGAAGACATCAACAACCAAATCAGTAGTATTCCCAGTCAAACTACCCAATTACCAAAGCTGATTACTATTCTCGGATAGAAACAGGGTAGCAGGGGTATTTCGGTCTTTTCACAGGCTACCAATCTCAGATTGAGCTGAAATTTTACAGGCAACTAGGAAACATCATTCTCTACAACTTTCATGTTTTATGCCAAGACAAATTCGGCCTCTAACTAGGTGATACAGAAACGGGCAGAACTGAATTTTCAAGTTCCTGAAATCTGGAAATTCTTGAAATCAAATGCTAATTTCTTTATTTTTGGCTTGCTTCACCATCTTAACTTCCCATATTAAACTTTAAACATCAAAGCCCCAAATTGTAAGCACTAGAAGAATCATAGGGAAACTGTAAAAATTCCAATAAAATGGAAAAACATGATCCAAGCCTCTATTTCACCACATACATCAATAATTCAACCATATGTGACATATTTAGCAACTAATCACGCATTTAATCGGAGAATCAAGGTTCTAGCATGTATACCTTTCCAAGGAAACTAGAAACAAGTGTTCAAGGCCATTGTTCTTCAAGAAAATTACACCGGTAGGTAGCCTTTGTGCTAGATAACAACTTAATCGGAGTAGATTTGCGCGAATAGAAGAAACTTTTCAAGATTTGGAGAAGAACAAGATGAACTCTCTTTGTCTTTCTCTCTCTCTCTAATTTTCGGTTATGGGGCAGAAAAATGAAGAAGAAAGGCTGTTCTTAAGGAGTTAAGAAGACAAGAGATTAGGATTAATCTAAGCCACAAGTTTGGCCAACACTTGGTTTAATTACAACCACAAGAATTTCTCTTTCTTCTCCTTGCATTTTGGCCACAAATTTTGGTCAAGAAGTCATCATGAGAGAGGAGATATTTTGCTCAAATATCAATAAACTTATATGGTAAGAAAGTGGTGGTCAATTGGTGCGTTTAATCGGTAGTGTGCGGTACACGTCGGTTCACACCGTTTTTCTTTAAAACACTCGTACTAGGGTTTTTACTTCCTATTCACTAACCTTATATCATTGCTCCTAATCACATATTATTTCTCACTTAAAAGACACTTTTAATCACCAAATTTGATCCTTGCTCCGTACCGAAAAATCATCCGGCGAAAATCGCGAAAACCCTAATTTGCTCCAATTTTGAAAACGAAGAGTGAAACCCTACTTTCTAGGTTCATTTGCACTTATTGGAGAATGATTGGGTAGTAGGGCTATAATAAAGGAATAATTTCTAAATAAAAGGGCATTTTTGAGAAAATATAAGGAATTCGCGAGTCCTCACACTCAACCTTTCGGGGCGTCACAAACTCCCCTCCTTAAAAGAATGTCGTCCTCGACATTCCATCTTGTACCAATCAGATCAAATATTCCTCAAGAGTCACTTGAGCATTTCCAATCAAGCATTAAGAGTTACTCTAATCCCACTTGTCGGATTTTCCATTTCCACAAGAGAGCACTTACAGTTCAAACTAGACCCACAGTCCGGCATCCTAAACTTCAAGCTTAAGATACACTACAGAGATCTGAAGCCTAAGCTCTGATACCAACTGTGACGGCCCCACCTCCCCCTAAGGCGAACCAGAGGGTTCGGCGGGCCGCCTGCCCAGCTCTCGCCGGGACTCAGTCGATCACTACAATCCTCAAATATATTACAATATAAATCTCATATATTACATCAAATGTTCCCACAATTACACATCCAAGTCTCCAATAATTACATGTCATAAGCGAAGCGGAAACGATTCTCAACTATACATAAAATGATTCCAAATCCAAATTGTACAAAATATATGCCATCCAACCACGTGAACAAGTACTACAAGCCTTCCTTCGCTTTGAGCCCTGTGGAGGGGAATAAAATAGTTTTTGGGGTGAGCTAAAAGCTCAGCGAGTAACCAGAAAATCATTAATCAAAGCGGTTTCACAATAGTTCATTTCAATGATGTCATAAATCAATGATGTCATAAATTAAATGATAAATCCGGAAACAACTACATCATTTGCAAAACAGTAAATATGAATTATCAATAATTCAAGAAACATTTACAATGGAAAGCGATAGTAACATTCATGAAAGGATACATTCATTCTCCTGACATTTCCTCGCTCATTTGGTCATTCATTTCATTTCATTCACCCCATCCCTGGCTTTTGGCCAGGCTCCACCAACTTACATAGGTAATACTCGAGTATACCAAACGTTCACCCAAGTTCCTAATCGCCTGACCGAGTCCGCTTCTGGCTCAAGATGACCGGTAACAAGGGGCAATGGCCAGTTCAGCCCAAAAGGCTTACATTCATGCGCAAGTAACATTTCAATGGAAAATTTCACATTTATCGAGGTCGAGTGCGATAAAGTACACACTCGCCTCGAAAACTCGTTTTGAAAATCATTATAAGCGCTTAACACATTATCAACCAAAATACAAGTCATGAAGTCAAAAAAATATAGCAAACAAGGCACACTCAAATGCCAGCACACATGATATGCAAGAAAACATTTCAAAAGTAACTTTGGAAACAGTTCAAAAGTAAATAATGTAAGAAACGGTTCATAAATAACTTTAGAAGTAGTTTGAGGTCACTCACCTCCACGGCTCAGAACCCATCCGTCATATACCATTATCTTGTCCGAATCCAAGTCCTAAACCCAAAAACAGATTTGATGTCATTTAGCGGTTTTGGCACCATTGGCAGTACGATTATCGGATGGA
The DNA here is from genome assembly GCF_036785885.1 of Coffea arabica. NCBI lineage: Eukaryota > Viridiplantae > Streptophyta > Magnoliopsida > Gentianales > Rubiaceae > Coffea > Coffea arabica. Next base: position 24,783,137 of record NC_092321.1, read on the forward strand.
GGTGTAAGATACACCGTTTCGAAGCTAAAAGGTAGGGCTACAATATTACAGAAGGTCACTCAGTCCAGTTCATAGCAAAACTAGGTCAAAAATGCAAGATACTAGAACAGAACCGCAGAAACAGGTGGACAAACCACATTCTGGTTAACGAACTATAATTCAGGCTACCTAAGTCCAAATCAAGTGATTCCAAAGCCATCCGAAAGCTAAGAGTCCAGGGTACATTTCTTATGAAGACCTCCAAGGCCAAATCATGTATTTTGATGATCAAAAATGGAAAACTACACGAAAACAGAATTCTGGGTGCGAAACAGGTTTCATAGACAGTCAAGGTTATTTCGGTCATTTCACATGCTACAGTGATCGGATCAAGTTAAAATTTTGTAGGAAAGTAGTTTATACCATTGGTTACAACTTTCATGTTTTGGACCAAATCGAATTCAGTAAGGATCATGGTGAAAAGTCACAGTCAAACTGGGTAAAAAGGCAACCCTGTTCGCAGAACCCTCTCCTGGACCAGTCTAGGTATTTCCGACGTATCTCAGCATATACAACTCCAATTCAAGTGATTCCAAAGCCATTTGAAAACTAAGATACAAGACTATAATTCTTAAGAAGACATCAACAACCAAATCAGTAGTATTCCCAGTCAAACTACCCAATTACCAAAGCTGATTACTATTCTCGGATAGAAACAGGGTAGCAGGGGTATTTCGGTCTTTTAACAGGCTACCGAGCTCAGATTGAGCTGAAATTTACAGGCAACTAGGAAACATCATTCTCTACAACTTTCATGTTTTATGCCAAGACAAATTCGGCCTCTAACTAGGTGATACAGAAACGGGTAGAACTGAATTTTCAAGTTCCTGAAATCTGGAAATTCTTGAAATCAAATGCTAATTTCTTTATTTTTGGCTTGCTTCACCATCTTAACTTCCCATATTAAACTTTAAACATCAAAGCCCCAAATTGTAAGCACTAGAAGAATCATAGGGAATGTAACATCCCGAATGTTAGGAGGTTGTTTGTGAAGAAAATATTAAAGTGTATTTCTTTGGGTTTGATTTAAAACCTTATTTTGTTTTAAAAGACTAGAAACCCTAATGTTTTAATCAAAAACCCTAGTTTACTTGTGACTAAACGGTTTCTTAAATCTCTCATATTTTACTAGAGATCCTAATGTTAATTATTGAAATTTTAAATTCCTCACGTTTTGTTAAAAATTTCCTTTTATTTGAAAATTATTATTTATTAAGGCCCTACTACCCCAATCGTTCAACAATAAGTGCAGATGAACCTGGAAATAGGGTTTTATACTTCGGTCTCAAGATTTGAGCAAAATTAGGGTTTTTCGATTTTTCCGCCGGATAAATTTCCGGTACTGGCCGAGGATCAATTTGATGATTAAAAGTGACTTTTAAGTGAGAAATAATATGTGACTAGTAGCAATGAGATAAGGTTAGTGAATGGGAAGTAAAAACCCTAGTACGTGAGTTTTTAAGGAAAAACGGCGCGAACCGGCGGGTCCCGCGCACTACCGTTTGAACGTACCACTGGACCACCACTTTCTTGCACCACAAGCTTATTGATATTTGAGCCAAAATATCTTCTTATATTACAGCTAAGGGGACCGAAATTTGTGGCTTATAAGCAAGGGGAAGAAAGAGAAAAATTAGTGGCTAAGAATTGTCCAAGTGTTAGCCAAATTGTGGTCTTAATTAACTCTAACCTTCTTACTTCTTATAAGACAAAAATCAGCTTCATTTCTCTTCATTTTCTGCTGCTAAGAGCCGAGAGAGAGAGAGAGTAAGAACAAGAGAGGAAAAACAAAACTCTTCTCCATTTCTTCTTCAATCCACCAACAAAGTGCGAAATCAAACAAAAGAAACCGATTAATCTTGTTTTTGAGTGGTTAGTTAGTGTTTGGTGGTGAAAGTTTGGAAAAGGAAAGCTTGGGGCTGCTTTTAGTGACTTCTAACCAAGGTAAGAGAACTCATCTCTCTAAGTTTTGCTTTTGATTTTGTTAAATTAAGTTAGTAGTTTGATTATAGTGGTGGAATCATGGATGATTAGCATGATTTAGAGGTTTTCCCCAATTTATTTGATGAACTAGGGGTTCTGATTTTCTGCTCAATGTGATGTATGATGTGTAAATGTTGCAATTAAGGTTATATAAGGTTGTTTAGTGGTGATTAGAACCAGAAATTTGAGGAAATTACACTTAGAGCTAAAAATTCCAGATTTCTGGAAAATTTCCCAAGCATTCTGTCCGAAATTGTATCTATATGTTAGAGGCCGATTTGGCCTTTGGTCAAAGAAGGAAAGTTGTATAGAATGGCATTTTATAGGTGCCTGTAAAATTTCAGCCCAATCGGAGCAACGTAGGTCGTGAAAAGTCCAAAATACCCTTACTGTTTTAGATATTTCCCAGCAGTCCGTTTCATCTGTTAAGTCCAGTTTATCACGTTTTTTGACTAGGATTCATACTGATTTAGCTTTTTGCTAAAACATGAAAGTTGTAGTATTATTACTTAGCTTTCAAATGCCTCTAAGAACACCTGAATTGGACTTTTGTACACTGAGTTATGTCCATTCCAGTGCAGTGTGGATAAATAGCCGACGAATTGGTTTTTGGTTCAGTAATTTGAGAATTTGACCAAGTTACATTAGAAACTGGACAAAGTGACCTTCATGAATATTGTAGCCCTGTGTCTTAGCTTCGAAACGGCATAGGTTGCGCCTCATTCCGATAATCCTAGCCTCGAATATGTTATTTCCGCTTTCATACGTCAAATCTGTCTTGTACTAAATTGAAGTTCTGCACTGGGGATTGATGCGATTCTTGTTATTATGATATTGTGAGCCTATGGAACGGCTCTTAACATAAATTGCTGATATGTATGATGTTGGGTTGTTGTTGAAGAAAAATAATGAAGCCTAAATGGCTGGAAAATTAGGTAAACACAAAGGGCATGCTGCCCGAATTTTTACTCGAGGTCTAGAAATCTATCTTTGCGACTTGAGTGAAGGTTAAGTGATTATCACTTGAACTATCGAGGACCTTTGCCACTTGTTTATCGAGGGTTATACGTTAGGACTTGGCCGAACTTGTACCCTTAGGAAAACGATATGAATCACTATGAAACCGTTTTACTTGCACTTTTGACTCAAGAGTCATCTTCAAGCAAAAATGTTATCAAAGTTTTCAGTTTGAAGAGCGAGCAACTATTACATGACTCTTCTCAAGTGAATTTTAATTTCTTGATTTTATTGAACGAAACGTCTAAGTTTCGAACTCTAGTCATGTTTCAAAGTTCTCAAATTGAGTTTTATCGCAGATTTGGACTCCGAACTCGGAGTATAACCTGAAAGTGACCAGTAAAGGCATTATATATTTTGGGTGAGTGCTTTCAAATACCGAATTGCACTAGATACTTGAACTTGATACGTGACCAATATGAGTACATGTTATATACGTGAATTGATAGGGCAAGAGTGTACTTTATCGCACTTGCCCTTACGTGATATACTTATTTATTGTTGCAATTGACTTGATATACTTGATTATGATGCGCGCACTTCCTGGAATTCCAGAAACCCTGTGGCGAGTTACTCTAGTCGAGCCGGCAAGGGCTTGGTCGATTGGGTAACAAGCCCTGGGTCTCTTGTATTGTCGAGTGGAGTGATATCTCCTCGACTAATCGGTATACTCGAGTATTACCACCCATGTTCTTGAGGATTTTGGGCCCAGCTGGGGGTTGAACGGTGGACGGAGAGTCGTTTAAGTGGTGCTCTACTGGATTGGTTACTTACTTGAAAGTTGACGGAGTGTCAACTACTACATGATCAAGCTTCTGGTAATGCAAAGGGGAATTTGGCTCCTGAGAGCCATCCGTATCCTTATGCTTTGGAATACTTATTGTTTATTGGATTATTGTTTCTTTTGAAAAATTTTCTACATTCGTTCATTTTAAGATTGCTACTTGACGTGTTATTGCTCACCTTTATGAACTCTTCATGCTTGTTACTTTGCTATATCGAAAACTTGTACTTATAAATAATGGTCAATTTGCTATTTGGAACCTCACTGGGCTTTTAGCTCATTCCACTCCATTTGTTTTCCTTTCAGGGGTACGAGTGACGCGTGAGACTTGTAAAAGACTAGCGTAGCCTTTTGTTTTGACTTTTGACTTTTTGGTCTTGTACTCGCGCTATTCCTCGAATGGAACATGTTGTACTTGGATTGTATACGTATTGAACTAGTTGGGTGTGTTGAGACTTTGTACCTCGATTTCTATTAATGTAAATTATAAGCTTGAATTGGGAATGTTATTTATGGTTCATGGATGTGTGTACGTGACTCGATTAAGATAGTGAGTGAGTCCTGGCGAGAGCTGGGCAGGCGGTCCGCCGAACCCTTTGGTACGCCTTAGGGGGAGGTGGGGTCGTCACAGATGGTATCAGAGCTCCTTTTGAGCTCGTGCCGGGAGAAGGTTCTCGGACTGTGGGAATTGACTTGTTAAGTATGGAACGATTGTCTATTGTTGGAGACCTTAGTTAGTTATGCCAGGTGGGAATCTCTAATATGGATGATTTGCTCTTGGGACCGGCCGGCTCGAGTTGTGAATTGTCTTATTGTGGATTCTTGTACTTGGGTATCATATAGTGAAGAGCGTTAGAATAAGGGTCTGTATCTTGATTGCACTTGAGGTGAGTTTTGATGGAAAGGTTAAAGCGTGGATGATTCTAACATTTAACCTTGTTATTGGACCGATCAAAGGGGTTTGCAATACTTGAACTGTCTGAGACAGACTAAAATGAGCTCATTTGGGACTTGAACTTGTTTTGGCGAGTGTGCTCTTACGTACAGGTAATGGATCTGATTTGATTTTTTACACATGAGTAATATGACCTATATGAGGATTTGAATTCGGCGACTGTTTGAGAATGTGAATTGCTGGGTATAGGCTAGTTGAGTGAGTTCTTATTTGTACCCGTGCTTCTTGAACTTGAAGTAATTGAATCTACTTTTGAACTTATATATTTGAACCCTGCTTTGACCTTGCTTTTGAACTTATTCGTATTTGTGTGGCTTTGCCTGTTGTGTTTCCAAGCACCGCCTGGGGTAAAATTTTCGACTTAAGGCTAAGCCATGTTTTAAATTTTTCGAATATCTGAGACTTTTCTTTCAACTTAGGGCTAGTTATGCGAATTGAGCCCTTTTTGCATGTTCTATTTGGTTATCTCTTAGATCTTTACTAAATGATAAGGTCATATATAAGGGATTGGAGTGATTTCTAGTACCTGACTGACTTTAAAGGACTCTTAGTACCCGTTGGAATTTCGAGGGCGAAATTCTTTTAAGGAGGGGAGATTGTAACATCCCGAATGTTAGGAGGTTGTTTGTGAAGAAAATATTAAAGTGTATTTCTTTGGGTTTGATTTAAAACCTTATTTTGTTTTAAAAGACTAGAAACCCTAATGTTTTAATCAAAAACCCTAGTTTACTTGTGACTAAACGGTTTCTTAAATCTCTCATATTTTACTAGAGATCCTAATGTTAATTATTGAAATTTTAAATTCCTCACGTTTTCTTAAAAATTTCCTTTTATTTGAAAATTATTATTTATTAAGGCCCTACTACCCCAATCGTTCAACAATAAGTGCAGATGAACCTGGAAATAGGGTTTTATACTTCGGTCTCAAGATTTGAGCAAAATTAGGGTTTTTCGATTTTTCCGCCGGATAAATTTCCGGTACTGGCCGAGGATCAATTTGATGATTAAAAGTGACTTTTAAGTGAGAAATAATATGTGACTAGTAGCAATGAGATAAGGTTAGTGAATGGGAAGTAAAAACCCTAGTACGTGAGTTTTTAAGGAAAAACGGCGCGAACCGGCGGGTCCCGCGCACTACCGTTTGAACGTACCACTGGACCACCACTTTCTTGCACCACAAGCTTATTGATATTTGAGCCAAAATATCTTCTTATATTACAGCTAAGGGGACCGAAATTTGTGGCTTATAAGCAAGGGGAAGAAAGAGAAAAATTAGTGGCTAAGAATTGTCCAAGTGTTAGCCAAATTGTGGTCTTAATTAACTCTAACCTTCTTACTTCTTATAAGACAAAAATCAGCTTCATTTCTCTTCATTTTCTGCTGCTAAGAGCCGAGAGAGAGAGAGAGTAAGAACAAGAGAGGAAAAACAAAACTCTTCTCCATTTCTTCTTCAATCCACCAACAAAGTGCGAAATCAAACAAAAGAAACCGATTAATCTTGTTTTTGAGTGGTTAGTTAGTGTTTGGTGGTGAAAGTTTGGAAAAGGAAAGCTTGGGGCTGCTTTTAGTGACTTCTAACCAAGGTAAGAGAACTCATCTCTCTAAGTTTTGCTTTTGATTTTGTTAAATTAAGTTAGTAGTTTGATTATAGTGGTGGAATCATGGATGATTAGCATGATTTAGAGGTTTTCCCCAATTTATTTGATGAACTAGGGGTTCTGATTTTCTGCTCAATGTGATGTATGATGTGTAAATGTTGCAATTAAGGTTATATAAGGTTGTTTAGTGGTGATTAGAACCAGAAATTTGAGGAAATTACACTTAGAGCTAAAAATTCCAGATTTCTGGAAAATTTCCCAAGCATTCTGTCCGAAATTGTATCTATATGTTAGAGGCCGATTTGGCCTTTGGTCAAAGAAGGAAAGTTGTATAGAATGGCATTTTATAGGTGCCTGTAAAATTTCAGCCCAATCGGAGCAACGTAGGTCGTGAAAAGTCCAAAATACCCTTACTGTTTTAGATATTTCCCAGCAGTCCGTTTCATCTGTTAAGTCCAGTTTATCACGTTTTTTGACTAGGATTCATACTGATTTAGCTTTTTGCTAAAACATGAAAGTTGTAGTATTATTACTTAGCTTTCAAATGCCTCTAAGAACACCTGAATTGGACTTTTGTACACTGAGTTATGTCCATTCCAGTGCAGTGTGGATAAATAGCCGACGAATTGGTTTTTGGTTCAGTAATTTGAGAATTTGACCAAGTTACATTAGAAACTGGACAAAGTGACCTTCATGAATATTGTAGCCCTGTGTCTTAGCTTCGAAACGGCATAGGTTGCGCCTCATTCCGATAATCCTAGCCTCGAATATGTTATTTCCGCTTTCATACGTCAAATCTGTCTTGTACTAAATTGAAGTTCTGCACTGGGGATTGATGCGATTCTTGTTATTATGATATTGTGAGCCTATGGAACGGCTCTTAACATAAATTGCTGATATGTATGATGTTGGGTTGTTGTTGAAGAAAAATAATGAAGCCTAAATGGCTGGAAAATTAGGTAAACACAAAGGGCATGCTGCCCGAATTTTTACTCGAGGTCTAGAAATCTATCTTTGCGACTTGAGTGAAGGTTAAGTGATTATCACTTGAACTATCGAGGACCTTTGCCACTTGTTTATCGAGGGTTATACGTTAGGACTTGGCCGAACTTGTACCCTTAGGAAAACGATATGAATCACTATGAAACCGTTTTACTTGCACTTTTGACTCAAGAGTCATCTTCAAGCAAAAATGTTATCAAAGTTTTCAGTTTGAAGAGCGAGCAACTATTACATGACTCTTCTCAAGTGAATTTTAATTTCTTGATTTTATTGAACGAAACGTCTAAGTTTCGAACTCTAGTCATGTTTCAAAGTTCTCAAATTGAGTTTTATCGCAGATTTGGACTCCGAACTCGGAGTATAACCTGAAAGTGACCAGTAAAGGCATTATATATTTTGGGTGAGTGCTTTCAAATACCGAATTGCACTAGATACTTGAACTTGATACGTGACCAATATGAGTACATGTTATATACGTGAATTGATAGGGCAAGAGTGTACTTTATCGCACTTGCCCTTACGTGATATACTTGTTTATTGTTGCAATTGACTTGATATACTTGATTATGATGCGCGCACTTCCTGGAATTCCAGAAACCCTGTGGCGAGTTACTCTAGTCGAGCCGGCAAGGGCTTGGTCGATTGGGTAACAAGCCCTGGGTCTCTTGTATTGTCGAGTGGAGTGATATCTCCTCGACTAATCGGTATACTCGAGTATTACCACCCATGTTCTTGAGGATTTTGGGCCCAGCTGGGGGTTGAACGGTGGACGGAGAGTCGTTTAAGTGGTGCTCTACTGGATTGGTTACTTACTTGAAAGTTGACGGAGTGTCAACTACTACGTGATCAAGCTTCTGGTAATGCAAAGGGGAATTTGGCTCCTGAGAGCCATCCGTATCCTTATGCTTTGGAATACTTATTGTTTATTGGATTATTGTTTCTTTTGAAAAATTTTCTACATTCGTTCATTTTAAGATTGCTACTTGACGTGTTATTGCTCACCTTTATGAACTCTTCATGCTTGTTACTTTGCTATATCGAAAACTTGTACTTATAAATAATGGTCAATTTGCTATTTGGAATCTCACTGGGCTTTTAGCTCATTCCACTCCATTTGTTTTCCTTTCAGGGGTACGAGTGACGCGTGAGACTTGTAAAAGACTAGCGTAGCCTTTTGTTTTGACTTTTGACTTTTTGGTCTTGTACTCGCGCTATTCCTCGAATGGAACATGTTGTACTTGGATTGTATACGTATTGAACTAGTTGGGTGTGTTGAGACTTTGTACCTCGATTTCTATTAATGTAAATTATAAGCTTGAATTGGGAATGTTATTTATGGTTCATGGATGTGTGTACGTGACTCGATTAAGATAGTGAGTGAGTCCTGGCGAGAGCTGGGCAGGCGGTCCGCCGAACCCTTTGGTACGCCTTAGGGGGAGGTGGGGTCGTCACAGGGAAACTGTAAAAATTCCAATAAAATGGAAAAACATGATCCAAGCCTCTATTTCACCACATACATCAATAATTCAACCATATGTGACATATTTGGCAACTAATCACGCATTTAATCGGAGAATCAAGGTTCTAGCATGTATACCTTTCCAAGGAAACTAGAAACAAGTGTTCAAGGCCATTGTTCTTCAAGAAAATTACACCGGTAGGTAGCCTTTGTGCTAGATAACAACTTAATCGGAGTAGATTTGCGCGAATAGAAGAAACTTTTCAAGATTTGGAGAAGAACAAGATGAACTCTCTTTGTCTTTCTCTCTCTCTCTAATTTTTGGTTATGGGGCAGAAAAATGAAGAAGAAAGGCTGTTCTTAAGGAGTTAAGAAGACAAGAGATTAGGATTAATCTAAGCCACAAGTTTGGCCTACACTTGGTTTAATTACAACCACAAGAATTTCTCTTTCTTCTCCTTGCATTTTGGCCACAAATTTTGGTCAAGAAGTCATCATGAGAGAGGAGATATTTTGCTCAAATATCAATAAACTTATATGGTAAGAAAGTGGTGGTCAATTGGTGCGTTTAATCGGTAGTGTGCGGTACACGTCGGTTCACACCGTTTTTCTTTAAAACACTCGTACTAGGGTTTTTACTTCCTATTCACTAACCTTATATCATTGCTCCTAATCACATATTATTTCTCACTTAAAAGTCACTTTTAATCACCAAATTTGATCCTTGCTCCGTACCGAAAAATCATCCGGCGAAAATCGCGAAAACCCTAATTTGCTCCAATTTTGAAAACGAAGAGTGAAACCCTACTTTCTAGGTTCATTTGCACTTATTGGAGAATGATTGGGTAGTAGGGCTATAATAAAGGAATAATTTCTAAATAAAAGGGCATTTTTGAGAAAATATAAGGAATTCGCGAGTCCTCACACTCAACCTTTCGGGGCGTCACAGTTGAGACGTCGCTTGTGTGACCATTGTCATGGAAATCTTGCTATCCGCAACATGTATCTACCACCACCACGAGTTGTCCTTGTTCCACACAAGGATGTCATGATCATTCCTCGCTTAAGACGGCGACATGCAGGCTGCTTGGTGACTATACACATGCTCTCATCACTTTTGTTTTGTAAGAGAGTCATGATTTGGGGACAAATCGCCTTTAAGAGGAGCGAAATGATGAGAATATAAAGACCAAGGCCCATTCAAGCACATGGGGAATTGGAAGATTCAAGTGAAGACTAGTTGATTGCACGAATGCTTGAGTTTAGTAGGATTATTTGATTTTCCTCGTTGATTTTGATTATTTCTCGCTTTAGAAAGTCTAGGTAATTAAGCTAGTTTAATTGCGGCCCATTTGTTAGTAAGTAAGGCCCAAAATCTTTTTTAAGTATGTATGGTAGTTTGGTCAACTTTTTGGATTAGGGTTAATGCTTGTAAGGGCTATAAATAGCCCCACTTCCTCTTTGTTTCAAATCAGTTTTTGACTATTAAATACAATTAGTGAGTTTTCACTTTCTCTTTGGCAAGAGAGTTTCCTTTGAATACTTGAGAATCTTCTCAAGTTATTCACCTGAACTTATCAATCGAGTATCTCCTTGATTGTGGCATTCTACTACCTCCAATTTGGTTCGTTAATTCGAGTAGTGACGGGTTGAGATAATATCAAAATTGTTTGTGACTTCTAGGGATTAGTTGGGTCAAATTTCCGCTGCCTAAGCCATGGTGTTTTGGTTGTCTAGATCGGGGGTTCACATCAACACAAAGAGGTCATGATGCTATTTGGGTAATAGTGGATAGATTGACTAAATCGGCTAATTTCCTGCCGATTAATATGAAGTACCCATTGGAGAGGTTAGCTAAATTGTACTTGGATGAGATTATCAGGTTACATGGTATACCCCTAAGTATTGTGTCCGATAGAGACCCTAGATTCATTTTGAGATTTTGGCAAAAGATGCAAGAGGTGTTGGGGACTAAATTGAACTTCAGTACTACATACCATCCCCAGACCGATGGACAGTTTGAAAGAACGGTTCAAACTCTTGAGGATATGTTGAGAACTTGTGTGTTAGATTTTGGGAAGAGTTGGAATAAATTTTTGACGCTGGTGGAATTTGCCTATAATAATAGCTTCACTCTTCTATTCAAATGGCTTCGTATGAAGCACTCTATGGTCGGAAATGTAGGTCTCCGATTTATTGGGAGGGAGTAGGTGAACGAAAAATATTAGATCCAACTACAATACCTTGGATTGAGGAGGCGAATGAAAAAGTGAAATTGGTACGTCAAAGGATTTAGGCCGCACAAAGTCGTCAAAAGAGTTATGCAGATAACCGAAGGAAGGACTGAGAATTTGCGGTTAGAGATCTAGTATTTCTTAAGATTATACCTCTGAAAGCAAGTTTGATGTCTGGAAAAGGAAAAAAATTACAACCGAGGTTTGTGGGACCTTATAAGGTTACCCAACGCGTGGGAAATGTAGCGTATTAGTTGGAATTGCCACCGAACTTGTCTCGGATTCATAATATTTTCCACCTGTCCATGCTTAAAAAATACCATCCAGACTCTTCCCATATCTTGGAACCAGAAAGTATTGAAATTGATGAGGCGCTGACCTATGAGGAGAAATAGTAAAGCTTCTAGATAGTAAGGTGAAAGAACTGAGGAACAGGCGGATTCCATTAGTAAAAGTTCTTTGGAGGAACCATGGACTAGAGGAGGCAACCTAGGAAGTTGAAGAAGAAATGCGAGGAAAATATCTAGACTTATTCACAAATCAAGGTATAATTTCAAGGATGAAATTCTCTTAAGGAGGAAAGGATGCGAGGACTCACAAAATTACTTATGTTAAATCCCTATGTTTAGCTTATTCAAGTATTTAAATGCTTGTTTGCTCCGAATATTTTATTCCAACCTTTTTAGACCCAAATACATGGAACTATGACTTACATATATTTTTAAAATGACTTGTTAAAAAAATTTTAATTTATAAAAACTAGTTTAGTGAGAATAGTGAATGCGCGTTTGGAAATAATAATCGATTCGAGGGTACAACGAGCTTGGAAATTGAAGACTTATACATTAGTCTTAAAATAGTTATTTTTATGTTTAAGTCCTCAAGTACTAGATAGTTATGCCATCGTTACAAGAATTCTTTAGAAATTTCGCGTTATCGTGCACAAATCGGAAGTACGTGGTTTCGCGCATGAAATTATTTGAGGGATATTAGACCCTTATTTTTAGACTATTAAGAGTGACTAATAATAGTATGAATGGAAGTGCATTAAAGGTTTATGGCACAAGTGAAACAAACCCGAGAGGAAACGAGCACGAAACGCGCGAGTGCACATTATTTTCTTAGTGGACTTGGAGTAATTTTGGGCCACATATTTTAAGCTTCCTTTAGAAGCCAATAACATCAGATTTCCCTCCGCGCGCATTATTTTCTTAGTGGACTTGGAGTAATTTTGGGCCACATATTTTAAGCTTCCTTTAGAAGCCAATAACATCAGATTTCCCTCCCTTACATACACTCAAGAAGTTGAACCTGACAAGGAGATGTTGATTTTGATCTCTATCTTTTGATGTTTACAAAACAAATGGATGATACTAATATTTCTTCAAGATATATTTTCAGTTATGAAATTATTTGATTCCATGAACAAGTGCAATTGGAAGAAGACAAAGTATGCTGAAGCTGTCGGACGCTCAAAAAGACTGCATCGGACGTCCGACAACCATTGAGTATCTTCGGACGCAGAAAACCAGCCTATCGGACGTCCTAAGGAATTGAAGAAAAAGTCTTAAACTCTCTGCCTGCTGTCGGACGCATAAAACAGAGCTATCGGACGTCCGACACTGCCAACGGCTAGTTGATTGTTCAGCTACTTTCTATCCGTTGGAAGCATTAATGAGGCACTTTCTTGGTCCTATATAAATAGTGGTTGGTCAGACACTTAAAACAACTTTGGCACACTGAAGATACAAAAGATCTAGAGAGATTTTAGTGAAAAAATACTCCAAAAAGAATATTTGTAGTCTTAGTGGTGTGAGGTTCATTGTAAGCTTTTCATTTGTGAGTGAATCTTTCATGAGTGTAGCTCTGTGAGGGTTGTCCTGAGGGATAGTAAAACGTCCTGGCTTGACCGAGTGCTGCTTGGGGCAAGGAGGAGGTGAACCTTCCTTTGTACACAAGAGTGATTGTAATTCATCAACTTGAAGTAGCTTGTTTCAATTAATCTACAAGCTCAAGAGGAGTTGGGTAGTTAATTGGTTTGCAATCCTTTCCTTTTTATTTACTTATTGTTTCGTTTATGATCTTTGCATTGGTTGTTTTTGGGCCTTACAATTGGTATCAGAGCTTGGTCTCCTAGAGATTAAGCTCAATCGGCTTTGGAGTAAAGATGACAACCAATAATGCTATGTTTTTTGACGGACATTCTGTTATTAGACCACCTGTGTTTAATGGGTCAAATTATATGAGTTGGAAAGAAAGAATGATTATCTTTTTGCAATCTATTGATATCGAATTGTGGTTTATTATTAGTGAAGGTCCATATGATGCCTCTCTTATAGATGAAAATACTCATGCATCTAGACCGAAAATAAGAAGTGAACTGACTGCTGTGGATAGAGCTCATCTCACCTTAAATGCAAAAGCCATGAATGTGTTATATTGTGCATTAGACTCAAATGAATCTATTAGAGTCAAGGGTTGCAAGTCAGCTAAAGAAATTTGGGACAAACTGAAAGAAATTCATGAAGGTAGTGAGAATGTTAGAGAACAAAAGAAGTCCATTCTAGTTACAAAGTATGAATCTTTCAAGATGGAATCTCATGAAAATGTTGATCAAATGTATTGTAGATTCAATGATCTCATTAAAGATTTAGAGGTGCTGGAAAAAGAATATTCTCTTGGTGAGAAAAATAGAAAAATCCTGAATGCCTTGTCCAATGATTGGGAAAATAAAGTGACTGCTATTGAGGAGGCTAGAGATTTGAATACTATGCCTATTGAATCTCTTATTAATTCTCTTACCTCTTATGAGCTGAAACTTAAGACTAAGGTGCAAGAGGAAGAGGATGCAAAAGTGCGAAAGAATATTGCTCTAAAAGCCTCACAAGATGAAGATGATTCTGCCTCCCTAGATGAAGAAGATGTGGAAGGTGATGACAATGATATCGCTCTCATCACAAAAAGTTTTAAACGAATACTCAACAAGAGGAGATTCAGAAATGGTGGACCTAGCAATTCATTCCCAAATCAGTTCAACAACTCGAGAAACAAAGGGAAGCTAGAGTTCAACAAAAAGCAAGCTGATCAGTGCTTTGAATGCGGCCAACCTGGACACTATGCAAGTGACTGTCCAGTGATGAAAAAGAAAGAAGGAAGAAAACCAAGAATAAACAAATTTCAATTCACATGGAATGAATGCAATTCCGATGGTGAAATTGAAGAGGAAGATCAATCTGCTCAATTGGCTTTCATGGCCATTGGAGATGATGAGGTAACATCTTCTAGCTCTCAATTTGAAAGTGATGATGAAGATGATGATGATCTTGAATCTTTCATTATAAAATTGCATGATAGTTTGAAAGAATCTTATGTTAGAAACAAGGAGTTAAAACAGAAAATTAGTTTTTTGTTTCGAGATAATGCAAATCTTTTTCAACAAAACAAAAAGTTGAAAACTGAAAATGATTACTTCAGAAAAAATGAGACTGCTTTACACTTGGATCTTGATAGAAAAACAAGTTTTTGTGAAATGTTCAAAAGAGAACAAGATGATTTGAAAAGAAGAATGGATGATTTAAATGAGTTGCTTCAACATAAAAAACAGGACTGTTTTCAAAGTAATAAATCAAAAACTCATTTTAAGATAAATTCTGCTGCAAATGAGTTTGCTATCCATAGGAGAAGACAAGTAAAATTTATTAAACCTGTTCATATAAATAATTCCCTGATTATGTGTAATTTCTGTTGTCAAAAAGGTCACATGAAAAGTGATTATCGCTCTCATCACAAGAAGTTTCAAACAAATACTCAACAAGAGGAGATTCAGAAAAGGTGGACCTAGCAATTCATTCCCAAATCAGTTCAACAACTCGAGAAACAAAGGGAAGCTAGAGTTCAACAAAAAGCAAACTGATCAGTGCTTTGAATGCGGCCAACCTGGATACTATGCAAGTGACTGTCCAGTGATGAAGAAGAAAGAAGGAAGAAAACCAAGAATAAACAAATTTCAATTCACATGGAATGAATGCAATTCCGATGGCGAAATTGAAGAGGAAGATCAATCTGCTCAATTGGCTTTCATGGCCATTGGAGATGATGAGGTAACATCTTCTAACTCTCAATCTGATTGTGATGATGAAACTGAAGATGATCTTGAACATTTCATTATAAAATTGCATGATAGTTTGAAAGAATCTTATGCTAGAAACAAGAAGTTAAAACAGAAAATTAGTTTTTTACTTCGAGATAATGCAAATCTTTTTCAACAAAACAAAAAATTGATTGCTGAAAATGATTACTTCAAAAAGAGTGAGACTGCTTTACATTTTGAGCTTGATAGAAAAGTAAAGCTTTGTGATTTGTTAAAAAAGGAGCAAGGTGGTTTGAAAAGAAGAATGGATGGTCTAAATGAGTTGCTTAAACACAAGAAACAAGTCTGTTTTCAAAAGAATAGATTGAATTCTAATTCAAATGAGTTTGCTATCCATAGGAGAAGACAAGTAAGATTTATTAAACCTGTTCATGTAAATAACTCTTTGGTTATGTGTAATTTTTGTTGTCAAAAAGGTCACATGAATAGTGATTGTTATGTGAGAAAGAATATGAGAAGAGGCATGAAATGCATGTGGATAGTTAGACATGATGCTAATTTTAACAAGTATGAGGTTTTGTCTAATTATTGCAGTGATTCTTGTTCATAACATTTTCTCTTTTGATACTTTGATCTGAGTTTTCGCTGATATCTTTGAATACTACTGAATCTATATGATGTCAAAAAAAAGTGATAAAAGAATAATGATGATCTCATGATGATTTGCTGCGATTGCTGTCATTTCTCTATTTTTTCTTCAAATATTGAATTCTCTGTTATTGTTGCTGGATTACAGTAGTTGATTTTTACTCTTATGATGACAAAAAGGGGGAGAAATGGATGCAATGTGTAAGGGGGAGTTATTCTGAGATGGATGCAATGTGTAAGGGGGAGTTATTCTGAGATTATGAGTTTGGCTCTTAAAAGTTTTGGTTGCAATGATTGAGGAGGAACTTATACTTATTTTTGTTTCTTTCCATCCATTGTTTTGTCATCATCAAAAAGGGCTCACTGCCTGCTGTCGGACGCATAAAACAGGGCTATCGGACGTCCGACACTACCAACGGCTAGTTGACTGTTCAGCTACTTTCTATCCGTTGGAAGCATTAATGAGGCACTTTCTTGGTCCTATATAAATAGTGGTTGGTCAGACATTTCAAACAACTTTTGCACACTGAAGATACAAAAGATCTAGAGTGATTTTAGTGAGAAAGTACTCTTCAAAGAAGATTTGTAGTCTTAGTGGTGTGAGGTTCATTGTAAGTTTTTCATTTGTGAGTGAATCTTTCATGAGTGTAGCTCTGTGAGGGTTGTCCTGAGGGATAGTAAAACGTCCTGACTTGACCGAGTGGAGTTCGGGGTAAGGAGGAGGTGAACCTTCCTTTGTACACAAGAGTGATTGTAATTCATCAACTTGAAGTAGCTTATTTGAATTAATCTACAAGCTCAAGAGGAGTTGAGTAGTTAATTGGTTTGCAAATTCTTTCCCTTTTATTTACTTATTGTTATATTACGATCTCTTAATTGCTTATCGATTGGCTTTTCGATTGGTTGTCTTCGATCCTTACAATTGGTATCAGAGCTTGGTCTCCTAGAGATTAAGCTCAATCGACTTTGGAGTAATGATGACAACCAATAATGCTATGTTTTTTGAAGGACATTCTGTTATTAGACCACCTGTGTTTAATGGGTCAAATTATATGAGTTGGAAAGAAAGAATGATTATCTTTTTGCAATCTATTGATATCGAATTGTGGTTTATTATTAGTGAAGGTCCATATGATGCCTCTCTTATAGATGAAAATACTCATGCATCTAGACCGAAAACAAGAAGTGAACTGACTGCTGTGGATAGAGTTCATCTCACCTTAAATGCAAAAGTCATGAATGTGTTATATTGTGCATTAGACTCAAATGAATCTATTCGAGTCAAGGGTTGCAAGTCAGCTAAAGAAATTTGGGACAAACTGAAAGAAATTCATGAAGGTAGTGAGAATGTTAGAGAACAAAAGAAGTCCATTCTAGTTACAAAGTATGAATCTTTCAAGATGGAACCTCATGAAAATGTTGATCAAATGTATTGTAGATTCAATGATCTCATTAAAGATTTAGAGGTGCTGGAAAAAGAATATTCTCTTGGTGAGAAAAATAGAAAAATCCTGAATGCCTTGTCCAATGATTGGGAAAATGAAGTGACTGCTATTGAGGAGGCTAGAGATTTGAATACTATGCCTATTGAATCTCTTATTAATTCTCTTACCTCTTATGAGCTGAAACTTAAGACTAAGGTGCAAGAGGAAGAGGATGCAAAAGTGCGAAAGAATATTGCTCTAAAAGCCTCACAAGATGAAGATGATTCTGACTCCCTCGATGAAGAAGATGTGGAAGGTGATGACAATGATATCGCTCTCATCACAAGAAGTTTCAAACAAATACTCAACAAGAGGAGATTCAGAAAAGGTGGACCTAGCAATTCATTCCCAAATCAGTTCAACAACTCGAGAAACAAAGGGAAGCTAGAGTTCAACAAAAAGCAAACTGATCAGTGCTTTGAATGCGGCCAACCTGGATACTATGCAAGTGACTGTCCAGTGATGAAGAAGAAAGAAGGAAGAAAACCAAGAATAAACAAATTTCAATTCACATGGAATGAATGCAATTCCGATGGCGAAATTGAAGAGGAAGATCAATCTGCTCAATTGGCTTTCATGGCCATTGGAGATGATGAGGTAACATCTTCTAACTCTCAATCTGATTGTGATGATGAAACTGAAGATGATCTTGAACATTTCATTATAAAATTGCATGATAGTTTGAAAGAATCTTATGCTAGAAACAAGAAGTTAAAACAGAAAATTAGTTTTTTACTTCGAGATAATGCAAATCTTTTTCAACAAAACAAAAAGTTGATTGCTGAAAATGATTACTTCAAAAAGAGTGAGACTGCTTTACATTTTGAGCTTGATAGAAAAGTAAAGCTTTGTGATTTGTTCAAAAAGGAGCAAGGTGATTTGAAAAGAAGAATGGATGGTCTAAATGAGTTGCTTAAACACAAGAAACAAGTCTGTTTTCAAAAGAATAGATTGAATTCTAATTCAATTGAGTTTGCTATCCATAGGAGAAGACAAGTAAGATTTATTAAACCTGTTCATGTAAATAACTCTTTGGTTATGTGTAATTTTTGTTGTCAAAAAGGTCACATGAATAGTGATTGTTATGTGAGAAAGAATATGAGAAGAGGCATGAAATGCATGTGGATAGTTAGACATGATGCTAATTTTAACAAGTATGAGGTTTTGTCTAATTATTGCAGTGATTCTTGTTCATAACATTTTCTCTTTTGATACTTTGATCTGAGTTTTCGCTGATATCTTTGAATACTACTGAATCTATATGATGTCAAAAAAAAGTGATAAAAGAATAATGATGATCTCATGATGATTTGCTGCGATTGCTGTCATTTCTCTATTTTTTCTTGAAATATTGAATTCTCTGTTATTGTTGCTGGATTACAGTAGTTGATTTTTACTCTTATGATGACAAAAAGGGGGAGAAATGGATGCAATGTGTAAGGGGGAGTTATTCTGAGATGGATGCAATGTGTAAGGGGGAGTTATTCTGAGATTATGAGTTTGGCTCTTAAAAGTTTTGGTTGCAATGATTGAGGAGGAACTTATACTTATTTTTGTTTCTTTCCATCCATTGTTTTGTCATCATCAAAAAGGGGGAGATTGTTGATCTTGATCCCTATCTTTTGATGTTTACAAAACAAATGGATGTTACTAATGTCTCTTAAAAGATCTATTCAGTTATGAAGCAAATTAGTTCCAAAGATCAAGTACAATTGAAAGATGACAAAGTATGCTGAAACTGTCGGACGCTCAAGAAGTCAGGATCGGACGTCCGATAATCATTGCACAACTTCGGACGCATGCTTCGGACGTCCGATAGGATCCTTCGAAGTCGACGAAACTATCGGACGCTGAATATGTCTCTACCGGACGTCCGATAGAAACAAGATAATTTCTCAAATCTGTTTGTTTGCTGTCGGACGCACAAAGAGCTTGCACCGGACGTCCGAAAGAATTGAAGAAAATCTCTGAAACTCACTGCCTGCTGTCGGACGCATAAAACAGGGCTATCGGACGTCCGACACTACCAACGGCTAGTTGACTGTTCAGCTACTTTCTATCCGTTGGAAGCATTAATGAGGCACTTTCTTGGTCCTATATAAATAGTGGTTGGTCAGACATTTCAAACAACTTTTGCACACTGAAGATACAAAAGATCTAGAGTGATTTTAGTGAGAAAGTACTCTTCAAAGAAGATTTGTAGTCTTAGTGGTGTGAGGTTCATTGTAAGTTTTTCATTTGTGAGTGAATCTTTCATGAGTGTAGCTCTGTGAGGGTTGTCCTGAGGGATAGTAAAACGTCCTGACTTGACCGAGTGGAGTTCGGGGTAAGGAGGAGGTGAACCTTCCTTTGTACACAAGAGTGATTGTAATTCATCAACTTGAAGTAGCTTATTTGAATTAATCTACAAGCTCAAGAGGAGTTGAGTAGTTAATTGGTTTGCAAATTCTTTCCCTTTTATTTACTTATTGTTATATTACGATCTCTTAATTGCTTATCGATTGGCTTTTCGATTGGTTGTCTTCGATCCTTACAATTGGTATCAGAGCTTGGTCTCCTAGAGATTAAGCTCAATCGACTTTGGAGTAATGATGACAACCAATAATGCTATGTTTTTTGAAGGACATTCTGTTATTAGACCACCTGTGTTTAATGGGTCAAATTATATGAGTTGGAAAGAAAGAATGATTATCTTTTTGCAATCTATTGATATCGAATTGTGGTTTATTATTAGTGAAGGTCCATATGATGCCTCTCTTATAGATGAAAATACTCATGCATCTAGACCGAAAACAAGAAGTGAACTGACTGCTGTGGATAGAGTTCATCTCACCTTAAATGCAAAAGTCATGAATGTGTTATATTGTGCATTAGACTCAAATGAATCTATTCGAGTCAAGGGTTGCAAGTCAGCTAAAGAAATTTGGGACAAACTGAAAGAAATTCATGAAGGTAGTGAGAATGTTAGAGAACAAAAGAAGTCCATTCTAGTTACAAAGTATGAATCTTTCAAGATGGAACCTCATGAAAATGTTGATCAAATGTATTGTAGATTCAATGATCTCATTAAAGATTTAGAGGTGCTGGAAAAAGAATATTCTCTTGGTGAGAAAAATAGAAAAATCCTGAATGCCTTGTCCAATGATTGGGAAAATGAAGTGACTGCTATTGAGGAGGCTAGAGATTTGAATACTATGCCTATTGAATCTCTTATTAATTCTCTTACCTCTTATGAGCTGAAACTTAAGACTAAGGTGCAAGAGGAAGAGGATGCAAAAGTGCGAAAGAATATTGCTCTAAAAGCCTCACAAGATGAAGATGATTCTGACTCCCTCGATGAAGAAGATGTGGAAGGTGATGACAATGATATCGCTCTCATCACAAGAAGTTTCAAACAAATACTCAACAAGAGGAGATTCAGAAAAGGTGGACCTAGCAATTCATTCCCAAATCAGTTCAACAACTCGAGAAACAAAGGGAAGCTAGAGTTCAACAAAAAGCAAACTGATCAGTGCTTTGAATGCGGCCAACCTGGATACTATGCAAGTGACTGTCCAGTGATGAAGAAGAAAGAAGGAAGAAAACCAAGAATAAACAAATTTCAATTCACATGGAATGAATGCAATTCCGATGGCGAAATTGAAGAGGAAGATCAATCTGCTCAATTGGCTTTCATGGCCATTGGAGATGATGAGGTAACATCTTCTAACTCTCAATCTGATTGTGATGATGAAACTGAAGATGATCTTGAACATTTCATTATAAAATTGCATGATACTTTGAAAGAATCTTATGCTAGAAACAAGAAGTTAAAACAGAAAATTAGTTTTTTACTTCGAGATAATGCAAATCTTTTTCAACAAAACAAAAAGTTGATTGCTGAAAATGATTACTTCAAAAAGAGTGAGACTGCTTTACATTTTGAGCTTGATAGAAAAGTAAAGCTTTGTGATTTGTTCAAAAAGGAGCAAGGTGATTTGAAAAGAAGAATGGATGGTCTAAATGAGTTGCTTAAACACAAGAAACAAGTCTGTTTTCAAAAGAATAGATTGAATTCTAATTCAATTGAGTTTGCTATCCATAGGAGAAGACAAGTAAGATTTATTAAACCTGTTCATGTAAATAACTCTTTGGTTATGTGTAATTTTTGTTGTCAAAAAGGTCACATGAATAGTGATTGTTATGTGAGAAAGAATATGAGAAGAGGCATGAAATGCATGTGGATAGTTAGACATGATGCTAATTTTAACAAGTATGAGGTTTTGTCTAATTATTGCAGTGATTCTTGTTCATAACATTTTCTCTTTTGATACTTTGATCTGAGTTTTCGCTGATATCTTTGAATACTACTGAATCTATATGATGTCAAAAAAAAGTGATAAAAGAATAATGATGATCTCATGATGATTTGCTGCGATTGCTGTCATTTCTCTATTTTTTCTTGAAATATTGAATTCTCTGTTATTGTTGCTGGATTACAGTAGTTGATTTTTACTCTTATGATGACAAAAAGGGGGAGAAATGGATGCAATGTGTAAGGGGGAGTTATTCTGAGATGGATGCAATGTGTAAGGGGGAGTTATTCTGAGATTATGAGTTTGGCTCTTAAAAGTTTTGGTTGCAATGATTGAGGAGGAACTTATACTTATTTTTGTTTCTTTCCATCCATTGTTTTGTCATCATCAAAAAGGGGGAGATTGTTGATCTTGATCCCTATCTTTTGATGTTTACAAAACAAATGGATGTTACTAATGTCTCTTAAAAGATCTATTCAGTTATGAAGCAAATTAGTTCCAAAGATCAAGTACAATTGAAAGATGACAAAGTATGCTGAAACTGTCGGACGCTCAAGAAGTCAGGATCGGACGTCCGATAATCATTGCACAACTTCGGACGCATGCTTCGGACGTCCGATAGGATCTTTCGAAGTCGACGAAACTATCGGACGCTGAATATGTCTCTACCGGACGTCCGATAGAAACAAGATAATTTCTCAAATCTGTTTGTTTGCTGTCGGACGCACAAAGAGCTTGCACCGGACGTCCGAAAGAATTGAAGAAAATCTCTGAAACTCACTGCCTGCTGTCGGACGCATAAAACAGGGCTATCGGACGTCCGACACTACCAACGGCTAGTTGACTGTTCAGCTACTTTCTATCCGTTGGAAGCATTAATGAGGCACTTTCTTGGTCCTATATAAATAGTGGTTGGTCAGACATTTCAAACAACTTTTGCACACTGAAGATACAAAAGATCTAGAGTGATTTTAGTGAGAAAGTACTCTTCAAAGAAGATTTGTAGTCTTAGTGGTGTGAGGTTCATTGTAAGTTTTTCATTTGTGAGTGAATCTTTCATGAGTGTAGCTCTGTGAGGGTTGTCCTGAGGGATAGTAAAACGTCCTGACTTGACCGAGTGGAGTTCGGGGTAAGGAGGAGGTGAACCTTCCTTTGTACACAAGAGTGATTGTAATTCATCAACTTGAAGTAGCTTATTTGAATTAATCTACAAGCTCAAGAGGAGTTGAGTAGTTAATTGGTTTGCAAATTCTTTCCCTTTTATTTACTTATTGTTATATTACGATCTCTTAATTGCTTATCGATTGGCTTTTCGATTGGTTGTCTTCGATCCTTACAATTGGTATCAGAGCTTGGTCTCCTAGAGATTAAGCTCAATCGACTTTGGAGTAATGATGACAACCAATAATGCTATGTTTTTTGAAGGACATTCTGTTATTAGACCACCTGTGTTTAATGGGTCAAATTATATGAGTTGGAAAGAAAGAATGATTATCTTTTTGCAATCTATTGATATCGAATTGTGGTTTATTATTAGTGAAGGTCCATATGATGCCTCTCTTATAGATGAAAATACTCATGCATCTAGACCGAAAACAAGAAGTGAACTGACTGCTGTGGATAGAGTTCATCTCACCTTAAATGCAAAAGTCATGAATGTGTTATATTGTGCATTAGACTCAAATGAATCTATTCGAGTCAAGGGTTGCAAGTCAGCTAAAGAAATTTGGGACAAACTGAAAGAAATTCATGAAGGTAGTGAGAATGTTAGAGAACAAAAGAAGTCCATTCTAGTTACAAAGTATGAATCTTTCAAGATGGAACCTCATGAAAATGTTGATCAAATGTATTGTAGATTCAATGATCTCATTAAAGATTTAGAGGTGCTGGAAAAAGAATATTCTCTTGGTGAGAAAAATAGAAAAATCCTGAATGCCTTGTCCAATGATTGGGAAAATGAAGTGACTGCTATTGAGGAGGCTAGAGATTTGAATACTATGCCTATTGAATCTCTTATTAATTCTCTTACCTCTTATGAGCTGAAACTTAAGACTAAGGTGCAAGAGGAAGAGGATGCAAAAGTGCGAAAGAATATTGCTCTAAAAGCCTCACAAGATGAAGATGATTCTGACTCCCTCGATGAAGAAGATGTGGAAGGTGATGACAATGATATCGCTCTCATCACAAGAAGTTTCAAACAAATACTCAACAAGAGGAGATTCAGAAAAGGTGGACCTAGCAATTCATTCCCAAATCAGTTCAACAACTCGAGAAACAAAGGGAAGCTAGAGTTCAACAAAAAGCAAACTGATCAGTGCTTTGAATGCGGCCAACCTGGATACTATGCAAGTGACTGTCCAGTGATGAAGAAGAAAGAAGGAAGAAAACCAAGAATAAACAAATTTCAATTCACATGGAATGAATGCAATTCCGATGGCGAAATTGAAGAGGAAGATCAATCTGCTCAATTGGCTTTCATGGCCATTGGAGATGATGAGGTAACATCTTCTAACTCTCAATCTGATTGTGATGATGAAACTGAAGATGATCTTGAACATTTCATTATAAAATTGCATGATACTTTGAAAGAATCTTATGCTAGAAACAAGAAGTTAAAACAGAAAATTAGTTTTTTACTTCGAGATAATGCAAATCTTTTTCAACAAAACAAAAAGTTGATTGCTGAAAATGATTACTTCAAAAAGAGTGAGACTGCTTTACATTTTGAGCTTGATAGAAAAGTAAAGCTTTGTGATTTGTTCAAAAAGGAGCAAGGTGATTTGAAAAGAAGAATGGATGGTCTAAATGAGTTGCTTAAACACAAGAAACAAGTCTGTTTTCAAAAGAATAGATTGAATTCTAATTCAATTGAGTTTGCTATCCATAGGAGAAGACAAGTAAGATTTATTAAACCTGTTCATGTAAATAACTCTTTGGTTATGTGTAATTTTTGTTGTCAAAAAGGTCACATGAATAGTGATTGTTATGTGAGAAAGAATATGAGAAGAGGCATGAAATGCATGTGGATAGTTAGACATGATGCTAATTTTAACAAGTATGAGGTTTTGTCTAATTATTGCAGTGATTCTTGTTCATAACATTTTCTCTTTTGATACTTTGATCTGAGTTTTCGCTGATATCTTTGAATACTACTGAATCTATATGATGTCAAAAAAAAGTGATAAAAGAATAATGATGATCTCATGATGATTTGCTGCGATTGCTGTCATTTCTCTATTTTTTCTTGAAATATTGAATTCTCTGTTATTGTTGCTGGATTACAGTAGTTGATTTTTACTCTTATGATGACAAAAAGGGGGAGAAATGGATGCAATGTGTAAGGGGGAGTTATTCTGAGATGGATGCAATGTGTAAGGGGGAGTTATTCTGAGATTATGAGTTTGGCTCTTAAAAGTTTTGGTTGCAATGATTGAGGAGGAACTTATACTTATTTTTGTTTCTTTCCATCCATTGTTTTGTCATCATCAAAAAGGGGGAGATTGTTGATCTTGATCCCTATCTTTTGATGTTTACAAAACAAATGGATGTTACTAATGTCTCTTAAAAGATCTATTCAGTTATGAAGCAAATTAGTTCCAAAGATCAAGTACAATTGAAAGATGACAAAGTATGCTGAAACTGTCGGACGCTCAAGAAGTCAGGATCGGACGTCCGATAATCATTGCACAACTTCGGACGCATGCTTCGGACGTCCGATAGGATCTTTCGAAGTCGACGAAACTATCGGACGCTGAATATGTCTCTACCGGACGTCCGATAGAAACAAGATAATTTCTCAAATCTGTTTGTTTGCTGTCGGACGCACAAAGAGCTTGCACCGGACGTCCGAAAGAATTGAAGAAAATCTCTGAAACTCACTGCCTGCTGTCGGACGCATAAAACAGGGCTATCGGACGTCCGACACTACCAACGGCTAGTTGACTGTTCAGCTACTTTCTATCCGTTGGAAGCATTAATGAGGCACTTTCTTGGTCCTATATAAATAGTGGTTGGTCAGACATTTCAAACAACTTTTGCACACTGAAGATACAAAAGATCTAGAGTGATTTTAGTGAGAAAGTACTCTTCAAAGAAGATTTGTAGTCTTAGTGGTGTGAGGTTCATTGTAAGTTTTTCATTTGTGAGTGAATCTTTCATGAGTGTAGCTCTGTGAGGGTTGTCCTGAGGGATAGTAAAACGTCCTGACTTGACCGAGTGGAGTTCGGGGTAAGGAGGAGGTGAACCTTCCTTTGTACACAAGAGTGATTGTAATTCATCAACTTGAAGTAGCTTATTTGAATTAATCTACAAGCTCAAGAGGAGTTGAGTAGTTAATTGGTTTGCAAATTCTTTCCCTTTTATTTACTTATTGTTATATTACGATCTCTTAATTGCTTATCGATTGGCTTTTCGATTGGTTGTCTTCGATCCTTACAATTGGTATCAGAGCTTGGTCTCCTAGAGATTAAGCTCAATCGACTTTGGAGTAATGATGACAACCAATAATGCTATGTTTTTTGAAGGACATTCTGTTATTAGACCACCTGTGTTTAATGGGTCAAATTATATGAGTTGGAAAGAAAGAATGATTATCTTTTTGCAATCTATTGATATCGAATTGTGGTTTATTATTAGTGAAGGTCCATATGATGCCTCTCTTATAGATGAAAATACTCATGCATCTAGACCGAAAACAAGAAGTGAACTGACTGCTGTGGATAGAGTTCATCTCACCTTAAATGCAAAAGTCATGAATGTGTTATATTGTGCATTAGACTCAAATGAATCTATTCGAGTCAAGGGTTGCAAGTCAGTTAAAGAAATTTGGGACAAACTGAAAGAAATTCATGAAGGTAGTGAGAATGTTAGAGAACAAAAGAAGTCCATTCTAGTTACAAAGTATGAATCTTTCAAGATGGAACCTCATGAAAATGTTGATCAAATGTATTGTAGATTCAATGATCTCATTAAAGATTTAGAGGTGCTGGAAAAAGAATATTCTCTTGGTGAGAAAAATAGAAAAATCCTGAATGCCTTGTCCAATGATTGGGAAAATGAAGTGACTGCTATTGAGGAGGCTAGAGATTTGAATACTATGCCTATTGAATTTCTTATTAATTCTCTTACCTCTTATGAGCTGAAACTTAAGACTAAGGTGCAAGAGGAAGAGGATGCAAAAGTGCGAAAGAATATTGCTCTAAAAGCCTCACAAGATGAAGATGATTCTGACTCCCTCGATGAAGAAGATGTGGAAGGTGATGACAATGATATCGCTCTCATCACAAGAAGTTTCAAACAAATACTCAACAAGAGGAGATTCAGAAAAGGTGGACCTAGCAATTCATTCCCAAATCAGTTCAACAACTCGAGAAACAAAGGGAAGCTAGAGTTCAACAAAAAGCAAACTGATCAGTGCTTTGAATGCGGCCAACCTGGATACTATGCAAGTGACTGTCCAGTGATGAAGAAGAAAGAAGGAAGAAAACCAAGAATAAACAAATTTCAATTCACATGGAATGAATGCAATTCCGATGGCGAAATTGAAGAGGAAGATCAATCTGCTCAATTGGCTTTCATGGCCATTGGAGATGATGAGGTAACATCTTCTAACTCTCAATCTGATTGTGATGATGAAACTGAAGATGATCTTGAACATTTCATTATAAAATTGCATGATAGTTTGAAAGAATCTTATGCTAGAAACAAGAAGTTAAAACAGAAAATTAGTTTTTTACTTCGAGATAATGCAAATCTTTTTCAACAAAACAAAAAGTTGATTGCTGAAAATGATTACTTCAAAAAGAGTGAGACTGCTTTACATTTTGAGCTTGATAGAAAAGTAAAGCTTTGTGATTTGTTCAAAAAGGAGCAAGGTGATTTGAAAAGAAGAATGGATGGTCTAAATGAGTTGCTTAAACACAAGAAACAAGTCTGTTTTCAAAAGAATAGATTGAATTCTAATTCAATTGAGTTTGCTATCCATAGGAGAAGACAAGTAAGATTTATTAAACCTGTTCATGTAAATAACTCTTTGGTTATGTGTAATTTTTGTTGTCAAAAAGGTCACATGAATAGTGATTGTTATGTGAGAAAGAATATGAGAAGAGGCATGAAATGCATGTGGATAGTTAGACATGATGCTAATTTTAACAAGTATGAGGTTTTGTCTAATTATTGCAGTGATTCTTGTTCATAACATTTTCTCTTTTGATACTTTGATCTGAGTTTTCGCTGATATCTTTGAATACTACTGAATCTATATGATGTCAAAAAAAAGTGATAAAAGAATAATGATGATCTCATGATGATTTGCTGCGATTGCTGTCATTTCTCTATTTTTTCTTGAAATATTGAATTCTCTGTTATTGTTGCTGGATTACAGTAGTTGATTTTTACTCTTATGATGACAAAAAGGGGGAGAAATGGATGCAATGTGTAAGGGGGAGTTATTCTGAGATGGATGCAATGTGTAAGGGGGAGTTATTCTGAGATTATGAGTTTGGCTCTTAAAAGTTTTGGTTGCAATGATTGAGGAGGAACTTATACTTATTTTTGTTTCTTTCCATCCATTGTTTTGTCATCATCAAAAAGGGGGAGATTGTTGATCTTGATCCCTATCTTTTGATGTTTACAAAACAAATGGATGTTACTAATGTCTCTTAAAAGATCTATTCAGTTATGAAGCAAATTAGTTCCAAAGATCAAGTACAATTGAAAGATGACAAAGTATGCTGAAACTGTCGGACGCTCAAGAAGTCAGGATCGGACGTCCGATAATCATTGCACAACTTCGGACGCATGCTTCGGACGTCCGATAGGATCTTTCGAAGTCGACGAAACTATCGGACGCTGAATATGTCTCTACCGGACGTCCGATAGAAACAAGATAATTTCTCAAATCTGTTTGTTTGCTGTCGGACGCACAAAGAGCTTGCACCGGACGTCCGAAAGAATTGAAGAAAATCTCTGAAACTCACTGCCTGCTGTCGGACGCATAAAACAGGGCTATCGGACGTCCGACACTACCAACGGCTAGTTGACTGTTCAGCTACTTTCTATCCGTTGGAAGCATTAATGAGGCACTTTCTTGGTCCTATATAAATAGTGGTTGGTCAGACATTTCAAACAACTTTTGCACACTGAAGATACAAAAGATCTAGAGTGATTTTAGTGAGAAAGTACTCTTCAAAGAAGATTTGTAGTCTTAGTGGTGTGAGGTTCATTGTAAGTTTTTCATTTGTGAGTGAATCTTTCATGAGTGTAGCTCTGTGAGGGTTGTCCTGAGGGATAGTAAAACGTCCTGACTTGACCGAGTGGAGTTCGGGGTAAGGAGGAGGTGAACCTTCCTTTGTACACAAGAGTGATTGTAATTCATCAACTTGAAGTAGCTTATTTGAATTAATCTACAAGCTCAAGAGGAGTTGAGTAGTTAATTGGTTTGCAAATTCTTTCCCTTTTATTTACTTATTGTTATATTACGATCTCTTAATTGCTTATCGATTGGCTTTTCGATTGGTTGTCTTCGATCCTTACAATTGGTATCAGAGCTTGGTCTCCTAGAGATTAAGCTCAATCGACTTTGGAGTAATGATGACAACCAATAATGCTATGTTTTTTGAAGGACATTCTGTTATTAGACCACCTGTGTTTAATGGGTCAAATTATATGAGTTGGAAAGAAAGAATGATTATCTTTTTGCAATCTATTGATATCGAATTGTGGTTTATTATTAGTGAAGGTCCATATGATGCCTCTCTTATAGATGAAAATACTCATGCATCTAGACCGAAAACAAGAAGTGAACTGACTGCTGTGGATAGAGTTCATCTCACCTTAAATGCAAAAGTCATGAATGTGTTATATTGTGCATTAGACTCAAATGAATCTATTCGAGTCAAGGGTTGCAAGTCAGTTAAAGAAATTTGGGACAAACTGAAAGAAATTCATGAAGGTAGTGAGAATGTTAGAGAACAAAAGAAGTCCATTCTAGTTACAAAGTATGAATCTTTCAAGATGGAACCTCATGAAAATGTTGATCAAATGTATTGTAGATTCAATGATCTCATTAAAGATTTAGAGGTGCTGGAAAAAGAATATTCTCTTGGTGAGAAAAATAGAAAAATCCTGAATGCCTTGTCCAATGATTGGGAAAATGAAGTGACTGCTATTGAGGAGGCTAGAGATTTGAATACTATGCCTATTGAATCTCTTATTAATTCTCTTACCTCTTATGAGCTGAAACTTAAGACTAAGGTGCAAGAGGAAGAGGATGCAAAAGTGCGAAAGAATATTGCTCTAAAAGCCTCACAAGATGAAGATGATTCTGACTCCCTCGATGAAGAAGATGTGGAAGGTGATGACAATGATATCGCTCTCATCACAAGAAGTTTCAAACAAATACTCAACAAGAGGAGATTCAGAAAAGGTGGACCTAGCAATTCATTCCCAAATCAGTTCAACAACTCGAGAAACAAAGGGAAGCTAGAGTTCAACAAAAAGCAAACTGATCAGTGCTTTGAATGCGGCCAACCTGGATACTATGCAAGTGACTGTCCAGTGATGAAGAAGAAAGAAGGAAGAAAACCAAGAATAAACAAATTTCAATTCACATGGAATGAATGCAATTCCGATGGCGAAATTGAAGAGGAAGATCAATCTGCTCAATTGGCTTTCATGGCCATTGGAGATGATGAGGTAACATCTTCTAACTCTCAATCTGATTGTGATGATGAAACTGAAGATGATCTTGAACATTTCATTATAAAATTGCATGATAGTTTGAAAGAATCTTATGCTAGAAACAAGAAGTTAAAACAGAAAATTAGTTTTTTACTTCGAGATAATGCAAATCTTTTTCAACAAAACAAAAAGTTGATTGCTGAAAATGATTACTTCAAAAAGAGTGAGACTGCTTTACATTTTGAGCTTGATAGAAAAGTAAAGCTTTGTGATTTGTTCAAAAAGGAGCAAGGTGATTTGAAAAGAAGAATGGATGGTCTAAATGAGTTGCTTAAACACAAGAAACAAGTCTGTTTTCAAAAGAATAGATTGAATTCTAATTCAATTGAGTTTGCTATCCATAGGAGAAGACAAGTAAGATTTATTAAACCTGTTCATGTAAATAACTCTTTGGTTATGTGTAATTTTTGTTGTCAAAAAGGTCACATGAATAGTGATTGTTATGTGAGAAAGAATATGAGAAGAGGCATGAAATGCATGTGGATAGTTAGACATGATGCTAATTTTAACAAGTATGAGGTTTTGTCTAATTATTGCAGTGATTCTTGTTCATAACATTTTCTCTTTT
Source organism: Coffea arabica (assembly GCF_036785885.1). Lineage (NCBI taxonomy): Eukaryota > Viridiplantae > Streptophyta > Magnoliopsida > Gentianales > Rubiaceae > Coffea > Coffea arabica. Next base: position 24,814,032 of record NC_092321.1, read on the forward strand.
GATACTTTGATCTGAGTTTTCGCTGATATCTTTGAATACTACTGAATCTATATGATGTCAAAAAAAAGTGATAAAAGAATAATGATGATCTCATGATGATTTGCTGCGATTGCTGTCATTTCTCTATTTTTTCTTGAAATATTGAATTCTCTGTTATTGTTGCTGGATTACAGTAGTTGATTTTTACTCTTATGATGACAAAAAGGGGGAGAAATGGATGCAATGTGTAAGGGGGAGTTATTCTGAGATGGATGCAATGTGTAAGGGGGAGTTATTCTGAGATTATGAGTTTGGCTCTTAAAAGTTTTGGTTGCAATGATTGAGGAGGAACTTATACTTATTTTTGTTTCTTTCCATCCATTGTTTTGTCATCATCAAAAAGGGGGAGATTGTTGATCTTGATCCCTATCTTTTGATGTTTACAAAACAAATGGATGTTACTAATGTCTCTTAAAAGATCTATTCAGTTATGAAGCAAATTAGTTCCAAAGATCAAGTACAATTGAAAGATGACAAAGTATGCTGAAACTGTCGGACGCTCAAGAAGTCAGGATCGGACGTCCGATAATCATTGCACAACTTCGGACGCATGCTTCGGACGTCCGATAGGATCCTTCGAAGTCGACGAAACTATCGGACGCTGAATATGTCTCTACCGGACGTCCGATAGAAACAAGATAATTTCTCAAATCTGTTTGTTTGCTGTCGGACGCACAAAGAGCTTGCACCGGACGTCCGAAAGAATTGAAGAAAATCTCTGAAACTCACTGCCTGCTGTCGGACGCATAAAACAGGGCTATCGGACGTCTGACACTACCAACGGCTAGTTGACTGTTCAGCTACTTTCTATCCGTTGGAAGCATTAATGAGGCACTTTCTTGGTCCTATATAAATAGTGGTTGGTCAGACATTTCAAACAACTTTTGCACACTGAAGATACAAAAGATCTAGAGTGATTTTAGTGAGAAAGTACTCTTCAAAGAAGATTTGTAGTCTTAGTGGTGTGAGGTTCATTGTAAGTTTTTCATTTGTGAGTGAATCTTTCATGAGTGTAGCTCTGTGAGGGTTGTCCTGAGGGATAGTAAAACGTTCTGACTTGACCGAGTGGAGTTCGGGGTAAGGAGGAGGTGAACCTTCCTTTGTACACAAGAGTGATTGTAATTCATCAACTTGAAGTAGCTTATTTGAATTAATCTACAAGCTCAAGAGGAGTTGGGTAGTTAATTGGTTTGCAAATTCTTTCCCTTTTATTTACTTATTGTTATATTACGATCTCTTAATTGCTTATCGATTGGCTTTTCGATTGGTTGTCTTCGATCCTTACATCATATTAAATCAACACACCATGTTAAGTTTTAAACTTGGGTAAAGTCATAGAACTTACATAAGAAAATTCCAATATTTTATTAAGAGCAAAATTAACATTCTTCCACAGTTGTTTCCATTTGAGACTTTACTTAAATCAACCTTTAATCACAGTGGTCTCCACTTAAGACTTTTAGTTAAATCATGCCTTTAGTCAATTAGCAATTTCAGTCAATATCCAAAAGACGATTCAGACAATTGTTTCCACATTTTTCAATAAGAAGTCGTATATAAAACATGACAAAGAGCACTTTACAAGACAAATATTAAGAAAAAAAAATACAAACTAAAGAAAATAAGTAGGTTGTGAGCTATCCAAAGAGTATTAGTATCGAGCTCTTAGCGTCCTCTTACCAAACCGTATTGAATTACTTGTGGTAACTCCTCGTCGATACTAAACCCCAACCAAATAACTCATCAACTGTATAAATCATATTAATTATCAATTCAGGCATTGCAAGTATTGGATTTTACCTTATTCATTGCCATCTTTAAACTTCATTAAATTCGATTAAACTCAATGAAACTCGATTTGGTCAAATTAGAGGTCAAGCTCAAATAAAGTAAAATAAGCTTGAACTGAGAGTGAACTTTCAAGCTCAACAATTAAAGAAGTCAACGAGATCAAGTTTAAATATTTTTACTTAAGTAGAACTCAAATAGTGTATCACTCAAGCTCGATTCGACTCGATAATAGCCCAAAATTGAAGATGACGTTGCTCTTGGTAGCAAGATTTGATCACAACATTTTAAGAAAAAATGATTCTTCCTTACCAACTTATATTTGGTTGTTATTTGTTTTTCTATTTCTTCTTATTCTTCCTTTTGTGTGAGCATTGGATTGCTATTTTTAGGAGTTTTTATAGAAAAATATACTGTGACAATTTGATGTATGTGAGATAAAAAGATGATTAGAAAATATATTCAAGAAAAATGTAAAATTTTTTTTGCGGGTACTAACAATCCAAACAAGGTAGAATGGCTCTGTTTGGATTCTCCATTTTTTGAAAAAACAAGTTTTTCATATACAATTCTACAATAATATACAAACAAAAACACCATATACATACAATATATCAAAAATAACTCCAAATATGCAAAAAAAGAATTAAAAACTAAAATCTACACTATCGTTTTTTTCCATCTATCACCACCACAATCACCCCTACCCATCATCTTCCTTCTCCATCTCTTTTCTCCTCTTTCTTCTCCATCCCTCTTCCTTCTCCCTCTCTTTCCTCCTCATTCCTCTCCCTCTCACTTCCTTCTCCCTCTCTTTCGTCCTCTGCTCTTCCCGTCCCCTTCCTCGTGACACCCCACCTCCTCCCCTCTAGCCTCAACCAGATTGAAACCTTTGGTCACGACCAAAGGCTGCGATCTGGTCTTGACGAGGCCAGATCGGGGAGAGGAAGGAAGGGGAGGGGCGAGGTGTGGCAAGAAAGGGGAGGGAAAGAGAAAGATGGAAGGGAAGAGAGGGAGGAGATGGGAAGGAAGAGGAAGAGGGATGAGGACAAGAGAGGAGGAGGGAGAGAGGGGATGGTGGCGGTAATGGATAGTGGTGATGAGTGAAGTGTTAAATTTTAAAAATTATTCTAAAAATTTGTAAACATTCAAAATACCCTAAAATATATCCCAAAAACACTATTAAAAACATTTATAGTAAAATTTTTTCATATACATTCCTACAGTAAATTATTTCAAAAACACTCCCAAAAATAATTAATCCAAACAGAGTTTTGAGGATGAGACACAAAATAATGGTCCTACATAAAAAAACTAAACTAATGCGATTGACCTTCAAGGATAAGTTTGTCCATTTAATAAAAATTGTTCTGACAAGAAGATTTAAACTCTAACATATACGTGTCATGTTCAATTCCAATTTGAAATATGCAATTAGAATTAATTGATGAGATTCTAGTTGTATCTTAGACTTATCAACACATTTTTCAATCACTTTTTTATCTCACGCATATTACATCAAAAAAGTTTTTTTCAAAAATTATCATAAACAATCTACTATTCAAACACACTCATGATATTATGCTATGAGGGCGAATCTCATGTGGATTCTGGCTAAAATGAGACTGGGCTAGTTATATTGGGCCTCGACTGAGCTTTGTACGAATGTAATTGTTTGAAAGAGGGATGGATCAAGAGCTTTCTACAATTACCTATTTAACTGCACGGTATAATATAAAACTTTAATTTAGTAAATGTAAACACTAATACAACAATTATGGATACTAATATAACAATCTATAAAATGACACAATAATTTTTTTTGACTCACTAAAATTTGTACCTTGCATTTAATTCTCTTCACTAATTTTCACAACACTCTATCTATCACTATCAATTGCATCCTGCAATCACTGCTACTATAATTGCAGAGGATATGAATATAAGAAGGATGATGTGATACCACAATCTTACATCGAAAAATGAAGAGATGTGGGATTGGGAGATGAATAAGAGTCTAAACTTTCAAATAAGGAATAATTATAGAAACCTCGCTTGAGGTTTTAACACTTTCATTGACCTCCTGAGATTTAAAAATTATACTAACCTCCTCGATCAACAATTTGGACCCATTGCTTTCATGAGATGCATTAAAAGTACTACTCTGTCCTAAGACATTATGCTTTATTATAAATGGATATTTGACCAAAACAGGAAAAAAAAAGTTAGAACACTAAATAAATAAGATTAATTAATTAAACCAGAATAATGATTCTTTCATCTCAAATTAATAAATGTAATTGCAACAAAAAAATGGCGCAAATAATTACCTTAAAATGGCACCAGTTTAGTAAGTGACATCACTTGATAATTACAAGGATCGAGAATCTTATACAACTTGGTTGAACAATACAAAGGTTTGATAGTTAGGTCATGATGTTCAACAATATTTTTGTGTCCTATTAAATCTTGCTATATTTGTTATGTGTCTTCATGATCTATGTGATTTTGTAAAATTATTTAGGTTAAGAGATAGGTAATATGCTTTTGAGAGATTACTAGCATGTTGTGTTGAATCGCGTACTGAGACAAAATTGATTCAAGCCTTTGTTACTAATTTGTTGACTAAGACATGTATACTTTATGTACTAATACTTTACTTTTGCCCCATATTTAGATGTTTACACTGATAATTTAATAGTTTTGTAGAGTTAGTTGTGTTCTTTATATGCTATTGTAAAGGATAGAAAATATGGTTTTTGTAGTTTGCACTAGTCATTGTAAAGCTAACTATTGCTTCAGGTTGTTGCTAGTATATCTCTTCAAATTTTACTTTTATATCCCAACTTTTATTAATTGTTTCATTCTTTACTAATACAACTAGTGGACAATTCAAAAAAGGTGCACATGGAACAAAATTATTATCTCACTCAAAATACTTTTTTAATAGTACTTTTTTTCATTTGAACGAATGTTATCAAAATCATAAGTTCAGAGGAGGTTAGTGTAATTTCTCAAGCCTTAAAATAGGTTAGTAAATGTATTAGAAATCTCAGGAAAGGTTTCTGAAATTATCCCTTCAAATAGTTTGAATATCGATTTTGGGTTAACAAAAATGAAATCCATGCAATTGAACTTGGCTGTCAAGACACAAGTCGCTTCTCGTCTACTTTAGATTAGAATCATCATAAACTACTTTTTAGTGATTTGTTCTCGTTTGACTATTTTAGCTAATTACTAATTTTGGGTAATTAGTTTTATTTAATGTTTTCATTTACTTTTGGATTTAGATTACAAATTTTCTAATGGTGAAAAAAGATAAAATCTATAATTTATCGAAGAACTTTTGCTAACTCTAATTACTTTCCATAATTAGCTTATGAAAAATTTAAAATAAACGAGAACAAGGCTAGTAGATTATGGATTTTAGTTTTTTTTAACATTAAAAATTTTATAATCTGAATGCAAAAATAAACACGAACTTCAAAAAACTAATTACCAAAATTAAATCTATAATCAGCTAAAACAATCAATCAAGAATTAGCTATTATTGATTTAATCAAAATCAAGGATTATAATAGAGATAATTAACATTAAACTATCAAAATTTGGAATAAAGAAAAAGGCACACTAATAGGAAGGCTAATTTAACAAGATTATGTTAAAGTAATTTAAGAAAGAGTAAGAAATGATAAGATTTAGCATTCATGATTCATAATATCTCAAAAGCATGTTGGTAGTTGGTTGACACTAACTGGAAGGTTATATTTAACCAAATAACTAGGGGGGAAATGCCCATGCATCTCGCGGGTGTTTAATGCTTGTGGTTAAAGAGAATTTTTTTGGTGCTTGTTGTGAGCAAGAGAATGAAGATAAAAATAGAATAAGAGTGCATATTAAGTAATATTTAGGAAATTGTTGTGGACAGTATTTCATATTAAGTAATATTTAGGGAAATAGCTATGAGATAGATAATAGAACTGTTTAGAGAACATTAAGTGAGTCTCCTTATTTAGAGATAGTAGTAGTAGTAGACTCATGTAAACACTCCAAAGGGCAGCCTAAGCTACTCAGATGCGCTATTTTTTTGTGTCCCTTTGATTTTGTTTTGTAGGTGTGTCACTGGACTTTGTAGAAGATGAGGCTTCCAAATTTGTCAAGCTATCTCTTTCTTTGTCACCACTTCTTCATTGCAACATCGATTGGTGTTCCTTGAAGGATGAGGTCTAGTTTTTCTACTACTTCAACTGCACTTGTTGCACGTTCTGAATTCCAAGATGCTGATATTGTTTCGTAATTGGTAGTGTACTTAGCAATGACTGCAAACTCTTTTGGAGTTGAGTTTCTGATGTGGGCAATGATAACGATGCATGTGGCTATAACAGCTAAATTGTATGTATTTTGAGTCTTTTTTACCAAACAAACTAAGTTGTTTTGTTTGATAAATCCTCAATGGTGCTGTAGTCAAGATTATTTTGTAACAGGTTATTTAAATAAACAGATCAGTTGTGTGATTAGTGGTTTGAATGAATGGAAGTGGATTTAATTATGTAAGATTGAATTGTATGAATTGTAAAGTACCTCTCTTTCTTGTTTTTGGATTTCATCAATAGTGAAAGGTAGCAGTTGCTTAACATCATTGCTATTGACATTGAGGGTGATTGAACCGGTGTGATCTGCAAGCTGGACTGTCAATCTGCATCTGTTTACGATTAGATGCTTGCCATTGGCAAAGAATTTTATCTTAATAAATACTTTGTAAAGGATCATCTTAAGCAAACTAAAAGGCAACTAACTTGGACCTTGCCAGTATTTGATCATTGTAAATAAGGAAGTTTGAACAATGTAATTGTGTAGCAGAGGGCATATACCTTGGATTGACATGAATGCATTCGTGGTATGAGTTGCAATCAAATTCCAAGTTTGGTCTTGCTCTAAGGTACTTGTAGCAGAGGGGGCACGCATTACTCTGAGCGATTTGCATATGTTCTTTTTGTACTGAATTTTAGGAATGCTTCTCGATTTTTGCTTGACCTGTGTGTTTTAAAATGTAAGAGTGAATGGAAGTATGATGCAAAGATTGAACTTTAAGAATATCTTGTATGTCAGTTTATGCTAGGTATGATAGGTTGACATTGCCATGTTCAAAGCACAATTGCTTGAGCAGTTAGAGGATTGATCAGGATAGTACTTGCAAACTTTGTTGACAAGTTCAAAGCTGTGTAGCACAGAGAATGGTTTTAATTCATTAATTTTTTGAGTGAATAGAAGTTAAAAATATTCAGTAATGTATGACAGTTATAACTAAAAGCAGTAATGAATTCAAAGATGTATGTTTACTGTGGTAGGATATTGCTTTGATTCTTAGAACAGTAATAATTGGTTGTGTATGGATCATATCAGCTATTTGTTGACCTTCCTCAAATTCATGCTCACCCCAAAGTGTCAAGACAATAGGTTGGGAGCTATATGTACAAATTATTAGATGTTATATTAATAAGGGTAATTATATTAAATTAATTGGATAGAATGTGTACCTTTCATTAACTATGATTACTTCTCTAGTAGATGTAGGCCCTCTCATGTTTCTTGGGTTAACATGTATAGCAACTCCAAGCAGATCTGAAAAGTATAGACATGTTATTAATTTTAATGAATGCATGTAGGATAGTTTGAGAGGGCTTAAATATTACCTATCTCTTCATCTGTGTCAATGTGCTTATAAATTTTGTCAAAAGGTTTGAAGTGAAAGACATTAGGTATCATTGGAGGTTCTAGTTCATGAACTTGCTGCACGACAATCGAGTTGTCAATAACCCAACAGTATTCATTAATATAAATACTGCATTTGGGTTAGACAGTTTCAAGTTTTGCATTGGAGATATAATATCTATGAAATGGTCGGAAATGTCTCTTGAAAAATTGGATGTCACTACCATATATCATTGCTTGTGCTTTTCTTCCCTGAAATAGAAAAAATGTTATTTGTAAATGGTTATGTTATAGGATAATACATGACTGCAATATTGAAATAGTTCCGTCCTCAAAGCATATAAGTATACAGTTAGTACTATTTTATTCAAGATAGCTTATTAATAACTTGTGAGTTTAAAGGGGAGCAAGATTTCTACCAGTGGGTGTGTTGCAGATTATGACCAATGTACGTTAATGTCAAAAGAAGAACAATTAATAGCCTTATTTTTTTACTAAAATTTATTTTGAATCATATCTATAGCTTTCTAAGACTTGTTAATGACCTTTAGTACATATCCAAATAGTTATTAAATTGACTTTTATGACAATTAAGAGCCTTATAGCTGAAATGAATGCAACGGAATGAGAATTCACTGTGGTCATGTTAACGGGTCATGTCAAAGTTGGTCCTTTTTCTTAACGGGTCATGTTATAGAAGTTAGTTCCACTTAAATATATATCCAATTGTTCTGCTACACTATGAATACTGTCAAAAAAGGTATTCAGTATGTTTTTGTCTAGAATCTCATCGCTTTGTTTTCATTTCTGATAACATCTATAAATTTATAAACATCTTGAAACACATTATGATCTTTACACAGTTAATTGAGTAACTTGAAAATTAGTCAAATGAAGAGAATTTGACCTATAAAAGAGTAGTTCCTATATACCAAATTCAAAAGTCTAATATGAGCTGATAACTATGTAAAGATCACAACATTTAGAAACCAGAATTTTGTGACTCAAATTGTTACAGTGTGTCAAAGTTGGACGCCTGATTTATTGAATAATTAGCAGATCGAAATCAATTTAGCAAAGATTGGAATAGGAGAAAGTAATCGGGGATGCATAAATATTACCTCAGCATCAACAAATACGAGTTTCTGATATGGAGTTCCTTTCCTAGAATTATGAGGTTTCTGTTTCTCCAAGACTTGACCAATTGCAGTCCAATTGCTTAATCTGGGGTAATCTCATAGAACTGAACCAAGTTATTGTCCATTTTCCTTTGTTTTATTGCTACAAATAGCTATAGAAAAAACTCTGTTAATAAAATATTTATAGATAATATATATACAGTAGATGTATTTAAACAATATGTATAATAAGAAATACAAGGGAACACTAGTTTTATTTGCTATTTATAATAAGAAAAAGAAGGGGACCCAAGTTTTATTTGCTATTTACCAAAATCAGACATATATATGCTATACATTAGCTAAGGGTAGAGCTGTTAATCGAGCCGAATCGAGCTCGAGCACATGATAATCGAGCTCGACTCGAACCTCTAATCGAGCTAGCTCGAGCTCGCTCGATTAGTAATTCGAGCTTCACAAACTGTTCGAGATCGATTCAGTGTACTCGGTCGAAAACTCGAGCTCCAGCTCGAACTCGAGTTCAAAATCGAGCCGAGCTTATCGAGCTCGAGCTTGTTTGGGAGATGAACATTAGGGCAAAATTGAAAGAGGAAAGAAAAAATTAGGGCTAGAAATGGGAGAATGAATTAGGTAAAAGTATCAAATACACAATGAAATGACGCTAATGACCCTACTATTCGAGCCTGTCGAGCTTAAACGAGTTGAGCATAGCTCGGCTCGTCTATTAAACAAGCCTAAAGTTGAACTCGAGCTCGGCTCGTTTCTCTCAGTAAACGAGCTGAGTCGAGCCCTTATCGAACCGGGTCAAGCTTGGCTCGCGAGCTACCCGGTTCGATTAACAGCTCTAGCTAAGTGCAAAACTTCTTGGTAGCTATATTTGCAGTTAAATTGTCCAAGGTAGTATCATGTATAGGAGGTCTCATCAAGATCTTTATAGAATTGCTATTCTTAGCTCTTGAAATGGCAACATAAAGTTGGCCTTGTGAAAATACAGGCTTACGAAAATAGATACCAACAAAGCCTAAAGTTTGGCTCTGTGCTTTATTAATAGTCACTGCAAAGCAGAGCCATATAGGAAATTGTATTCTTTCAAAAGAGATTGGACAATTTAGATTATTTTCAACTCTAAACCAAATCCTATGAAGAAATACTTGACTTGCACTAAATTCACTTGAACTTATAACAGCATCTATGGCATTAGATTTTAATGATCTACACACAAGTCTAGTACCATTACATAGACCCTCAGGTGGATCAATGTTTCTAAGCAACATAATTGGTGTATTTTGCTTTAGGGTTAATCTGTGTGGGGGTAAAACATTAGGTGTTAAGCTATTTATGAAATCTTCCAGAATTGCTTGTTGAGAAAGATCTAAGCATGTGTCACGACTAATATAATCATAAGAATCTCCTGAAAATTTTTGTATCAAGGTATCATTGATCTCATCTACAAAATCATTCTTTGTAGTAAGGATAGCTCTATTGATTCCTGAATAATCGCTGCCAGCACAAATTGAGAAATCTGGATACGCTATGTTAATTAAAGCAGCTAAAGATTCTTCTTCAGTGGTATATCTAATCAGTATTTTCGAAGGTATCTCGACATTTTCATCCTCTATAACTGGTTCAGTTCCATTGCCAATGCAGAGAAGATATTCTATAAAATTGGGGTGTAATTTTGCTCTCATATTTACTTTCAATTGTATCTTTTGCAGCTCTGACTAGATGTAAGAAGTTATTGAACTGGACTGTATAAAATCAGATTTTGAACCTCTAACAACAATTGGCAATACTTGTCTAAAATCTCCTCCAAAAACAATGACCTTTGATCCAAAAATCTCAAAGCTATCCATTAGATTCTTGAATAAATTTATTAATTCCCTCAATCCCAAATTTATGTGTCATTGGTGTTTCATCTCAAATTATTAACTTGGCTTGTTGCAATAACTTTGCCAATGAAGTTTGTTTACTCACTTTGCACATTTTATTTGGGTTCATGTCTAGCGAAATTTTGAAACAGGAGTGTGTAGTTCTACCTCTTGGAAGTATAGCTGCCGCAACTCCACATGAAGCAGTGATTAATGCTATGTATCCTTTTGACCTCACTTCAGCTAATAATGCTCTATACAAAAAAGTATTTCCTGTTCCTCCAGAGCCATCGACAAAAAAATAACCCTTACTTTTCACAAAGATAGCTTCAATAATCAAATTAAATGTTGCTTTCTGCTCCTTATTTAACACTGATATTGCAGATAGATCACTTTCTGTGACTTTTATGCTCTTTTCACTCATTGTATCTCTCATGCTTTTTTCAACTTGATCAAACTTCAGCACTATGGAAACTAAAGAACATGTATTGATGTTCTTTCCTATTGATTGTGACGTCCCCACCTTTCCCTAGGGCGAGCCCTAGGGTATCAGCGGGACGTCTGTCTAACTCTTGTCAGGACTCACACACTCATTCAAGTTTATAGAAATTCACAAGTCAACCAAAGACTTAGGATTAAATGGATACATCGAATATACAAGGCAAATTCTTCTCAGACTACCATTTACAATTACAATCCAAGAACCCAAATATAACAAAGTTTACAATGCCTCCAATATCATACAAAAGATTTACTAACTTTAACCAAAAATCGCTAGTCTAAAGTCCCCAACTTCCACTTCCAATACCTGTTAAGGAAAACAATTTATGGTGAACTAACGCTCAGTGAGGCCAAGAATATCAAGCAAGCAAGCAAGTAACACGAACTTAATCAAATAGTACACTTAAAAGCGACTTAACCTGAATTTCATATAAGTGAGCAAGTAGGAAGTATAACACAAGTAGTAAGGATACAGGAGCTCTCAGGAGTTATTCCCACGTCTTGACCTGTTCAAATCACTTTTGTTCGACCCGTCGTCAACTCAAATAGCAACATGTCCGTAGAGTTCCACTTACTTCCTCCATCCACCATAACACGCTCTTGGATTCGGAACCAAATAAGCATGAGGTGGCAATACTTATTCGAATATGTCAAGCGAGATTTCAAAAGATCAAACTATATAATTTTCCCATGGTTCACCAAACTTCTCGACCAAACCCTTCCCGGCTCGAATTACGAGGTTAGCCAATGGGTTGGGATGGCCCCACAAGTACAATCGATCGATGAGACAATGCTCTAATTGACTTAGAATCGATCATAGCACTGAGTCGGGATGAGAGGCACGTCCTACCCGAATAGGGTGTGGAACATACTGCCGCTCAGTACTCATGAGTTAAAAGCATGTTCGAGTACAAGTGCAAATCACACATATTCATTTAATAAGTAGCAATTATTCAAGAGGGAGAGGACGAGAGCGATAAAGTATACCCTTGCCACGACAAGTTCACAAATCACAAGACTCACATGGCACTTGTACATGTATCATTCCAATCAAGGTAACATGAAGCATGCACTTGACACTTTTCAAAGTCAAGAGCAAAAACGAGAGCAAAAGGAAGAGGTCAAACGAGCTCCTCGGTGTCCACGTGATCACCTGAGACATGCACAATCATGATTACCTAGGTATTCGACTAAGGTTAATAAGAAAAATATCCTCTTACTACCCACATTCAAAAGCCACAAGTTCAAGTCGAATTAAAAGAAACTTTCTCGTTTAATCACTAAAATAATATTCAATGAGAACTCAAAAGTTATTTTCGAGTCAAGTCGTGGTAAGAAATTTCGATTTCAAAAGAGAAGTACCACGTTTAATTTTTAGCACGAAAATCGAGGAAGAAAAAATTATTTTCGTATCTTAAAATTTCTAATCCTATGCCCAAATTTTAGAATATAAATGAGCGTTCACATTTTCTAAACTTATGAAATCAAAATCCATAAAAAAACGTCACTTATTTTCATAGTAAATATTGGAGGTAAATGTTCCAAATTTCAAATATGAACCTAGTGAAATTTCTCAAGAATTACTCTAACTAAACCGCTCAATTTATGGTTCATTTTCATGGAAACCGAGGGCATAAGACTAGAAGGTGAAATCTATTTTTCAAGTATGAAATGAGGTGCAAATAATCAAAAAGTTTAGGTTTGAAACCTAGAAAATGTTTCCAAACCACTTTGGAGTTTTTGTCACTTAATAAGGAAAATTTTATTTTTGGCAACATTCTTTGAAAAATCATAACATGAGTTTCATAAGTCCAAAAATTGGAAATCTTATATCATTGGAAAATAAACTCAATGAACTAAAACCCTCTAGAAAACATTTATATTAGATTCAAATCAGAAATTAGTCAAATTATAGTTCCAAATTGTTGCTTCAGTGAAAACATGGCAAAAACAGTCTTGAATTTCAGTGAACTTTGGAAATTTAGAAAAATTCATAGGAATCGAACTAGCCCCTAAAATTTATATCACCAAACGAAATCTAAGTCTAGTTTCAAACGCAACAAACGGAACTTAATTTGGATTTTTCAACCCCAAGATACAACAGTTTTTCGAAAGCTGGTGTTTGAAACCTGAAACACGAATTTCCAGCTTTGGAACATTCGACGCAGTTTCTAAATCAGGTCATAACTAAGGCTACACAAATACAAAATTAGCATGGTTTATGGCGTTGAAAATTAGATTCAAAATACTAAAAGTTACTACAAGAAACTATCTTTAAATACATTTTGTAAGGAGAGTGAAATCGAGTTACAAACTACAACTATGCTTGTCTCTTGGTTAAAATAGTAAGAGAAAACGGCCAACTTTGTCGATTCACTGCGACTCATAGAAAATGAACTAGCAGGTGTATTTTATGCCGTTGGAAAGCTCTCGGAGTCTGGTTTCACATGCCACAAACGGCACTTGATTTTGACTCTTGTATGAAAAATTACATGCTGTTTAGTGCACACTAGTCGGCTGCCATTTTCAAAAATCTTCAGGTTTGTTTCCCTCCTTTAAACTTAATTTTAGCTCATTCAAATAAAGTGATTTTTGGAAGGTAATTTACACACACATACCCCAACATGTAGCAAGTATTTTTGCATCAATTTAACCACAAATTTCGAAATTAAAACAAGAGAATCACTCCCTCAAAAATTCGGACAGCAGCCCTAGTTTCTTTCTCTCCAAATTTTTCCTCCAACTCTCAACCCAAAACCAAGTTAGAATTTGCTAAAACAACAACCAGCAACCAAGAAATTATCAAGGTCACTGCCTAATAATCTTCCTCAAAACATCTTCCTAAGAGTAAGTCAAGAGAGCAAAATATCCTCAAGGCATGTTATCTAATATCAAAGTTCATAGAACCCAACAACAATCCCAAGTTTATCTAGCTAAAATTAGCTAAAGGATGAAAGAAAAATTGAAATTTTGAGATGTTACCTTCCTCCAAAGGTAGTAAGCAAAACCTCAAGAAACCAAGTACTGAACCTCCAAGAATCTTCCTTCCACCAAATCTTCTACCAAACTTGAAGATGACCCAAAGTTTGAGTAAGGTCGGAGCAAGTTTAGTGAGCAAAGTGGAGAGGAAGATGATGAAATTTTCTTGGCTAAAGGGAAGTAAGGGTTTCGGCCAAGAGGGAGAAGAGGAGAGAGGGTTTTGTTTGATTTTTGGTTATGTGAGAGGATGAAGGAAAAATGGGACATAAAGCTAACTTTCGGTGTAAAAGTCAACATTTGAATAGTGGTCCAATAATGCTTCTAATTGAGTTTAATTTAAGTCACTCACCTCTAATCTCTCAGTTAATTTTTCTTAGTTTACAATTGACCATCTTTAATTCTCCAAAACCACTGCACTCTTAGATCAAATATTGTCTCGAAAAACATATTTATCAAATTCTCACTAATTGGGCGACAAGAACATTAAGTTTCAAAGCAAACGGGTTAAAAATATATAATTAGCCAATGTACCATGCAGATGCAATTAAAATGAATGAAATAAATTAATTGAAAGAAATGAATAAATAAATAATTAGATAAATCAGTAAAAATAAAATAAATAAATAAATAATAATAATAATAATAAAAAATTTGAGTCCTCACATTCTTCCCCTCTTAAAAGAATTTCGTTCTCGAAATTCATATCTTGATCTACAAATAACTCTGCATTTGTTGAAAAAAAAAAATCTACAAATAACTCTGGATACTTCTTTCAGATTTCCTTTTCCACTTTCCAAGTTGCTTCCTCGATTCCATGATTTCTCCATAAGACCTTCACTAGAGGAATTTACTTGCATCTTAACTCATTCATCTTTTGATCTAAGAGTTTTATTGGCTTTTTCTCATATGACAAATTCTCATCAATTTTTACTCCCTCCGATCGTAACACATGAGACGGGTCGGAATGATATTTCTTAAGTATAGAGACATGGAAGACATCATGAATTATGGATAAACTCAAGGGTAGTTCCAACTTGTAAGCCACGTTCCCTACGCGCTGGATAATCTTATAGAGCCTTACAAATTTCGGTTGTAACTTTTTTCCTTTTCCCGCCATTAGGTTTATTTTCAAAGGTGTAATCTTAAGGAACACTTTATCTCTAATCTCAAACTCCAAATTTTTCCTCTGATTATCCGAATAACTCTTTTGGCGACTTTGCGCCGTTCGGATCCTTTGATGTATCAATTTCACCTTCTCAAAGGTTTCTTCAATCCAAGGTACAGTAGTTGGGTCCAAAATTTTCTTTTCGCCAATTTCGTCCAAATAAATTGGAGACCGATACTTTCGACCATAAAGGGTTTCGTAAGGAGTCATTTGTATTGAGGAATGAAAACTGTTGTTATAAGTAAGTTCCACCAGTGTAAGATACTGACTCCAATTTTCTCCAAAATCCAAAATACAAGATCTCAACATGTCCTCTAGGGTTTGAATTGTCCTTTCCGATTGTCCATCGGTTTACGGGTGATAGGTGATACTAAAATTCAACTTAGTTCCTAGGCTTTTTGCATATTTTACTAAAATCGAGACACAAATCTAGAGTTTCGATCTGATACTATACTCACCGTTATCCCATGCAACCTTATAATTTCGTCCAAATATAATTTAGCCAATTTTTTCAAGGAGTACTTCATACTAATCGGCAAAAAGTGAGTAGATTTGGTCAACCGATCCACTATTACCCAAATAGCATCGTGCCCTCTCTGAATTCTTGGTAACCCTGATACGAAATCATAGTGATATTCTCCCACTTCCACTGAGGTATCTCCAACGGCTATAAAAATCCAAACGGCTTCTGATGTTCAGCCTTAACCTGTTGGCAAGTGAGACAAACCCGAATAAATTGGGCAATTTCTCTTTTCATATATTTTCACCAATAAAGACTCTTCAAATCCTGATACATCTTATTACCTCTAGGGTGCACCGTATATTTGGAATGGTGAGTTTTGTCCAAAATTTTCTTCTTTAGCTCTTTATCTTTTGGCACTCCTAGGCGAATTTTAAATTTTAACACTCCATCGGTCCCCAAATCGAAGTCAGACTTTTTCCCTTTTTGAACTTTTTCAATCTATTTTTGCACTTCGGGATCTCCTTTTTGAGTTTCTTTAATTCGATCTAACAAGGTAAACTTCATAGTGATATTTTCAAACATTACCCTCGTGGCTTAAGACGCGGGTTCCAAACACTAACTTTCTCTAGTATGTGTCATTCTCTTACCATTAAGTTGCCACTTGTACTTTACGATTTAGGGCATTCGCTACTACATTAACTTTACAAGAGTAGTCGTTAAGCGTACAGTCATAATCTTCCAAAAATTTCACCCATCTACGTTGCCTCAAATTCAACTCCTTCTGGGAGAATAAATGGTTAAAACTCTTATGGTCAGTGAAAATCTCGAAAGTCACCCCATACAGATAATGTCTCCACTTTTTCAAAACAAACACCATTGCCACTAACTCCAAATCATGAGTCGCGTAATTCTGTTCATGAGGTTTCAACTTACGGAAGGTATACACAATTTCTTTTCTGTTTTGCATTAACACACAGCCTAAACCATCCTTTGAAGCATTTGTATAAACTATGAAACCATCTCCTCCGCTCAGCAATGCTAATACAGGTGTCTCGGTCAAACACTTTTTCAACTTTTAGAACCCTTTCTCGCATTTAAAATCTCATGTGAACTTGCCATACTTCTTAGTCAACTCGGTTAGGGGTTTCGCGATCTTAAAAAAGTTCTTGATAAACCGGTGATAATACCTTACTAATTCTAAGAAACTCCAAATTTCGGTAGAATTTTTTGGTCGTTTCCACTTAGAAACAGTTTCTACCTTAGCTAGATCCACAATAATCCCTTCCTTAGAGATTATATGACCGAGAAAGGCTACTTCTTCCAACCAAAACTCACACTTATTGAACTTAGTAAAAAGTTGGTACTCTTTCAGGGTTTGCAAAACTATCCTCAGGTGTTGTTCATGATCTTCTCGAGACTTAGAATATACCAATATGTCATCTATGAAACCACCATAAATTGATCCAGATATGATTTAAAAACTCGATGCATCAAGTCCATAAATGCTGCTGGCGTATTAGTTAACCCCAAAGGCAAACTGCAAATTCAAAATGCCCATATCTCAAATTGAAAGCGGTCTTAGGCACATCCGCTTCTAGGATCCTCAATTGGTAATAGTCCTGCCTCAAATCCAACTTGAAAAATATCACGGTCCTTGTAGTTGATCAAATAACTCATCTATGTGAGACAAAGGGTATTTGTTCTTAATGGCCACATCGTTCAAGTCTCGATAATCTATGCATAGTCTTAAACTTCCATCTTTTTTCTCAATAAAGAGCACTGGAGTTCTCCAAGGTGAATCACTTTCTTTAATAAAGTCTCATTCTAATAAATCTTGCAACTACAATTTCAATTCTTTTAACTCGACTGGAACCATCGTGTAAGGCGTCTTAGAGATAAATGCCGTCCCTGTAACTATATTAATTTTAAACACTATTTCTCTCTCCGGAGGCAACGTCTCTAATTTCTCAGGAAAGACATCGGGGAATTCCTTTATTACTGGCACGTTTTTCAACTTCACCTTATCCTCATGTATATTTATAAGAAAAGTTAGATATTTTTTAACTCCACTACTCAATAATTTCCTAACTCGAATCGTCGAAATTAGAGCAGACGATGCTAGTCTACCCCTCACATCTAACTTCAAAGTTGTTTCCCCCGAGATGTGCAATTCTATTAATATCATCTTACAGTCCAATTGAGTATGGTATCGAATTAACCAATTCATCCCAAGTATCATATCATATCGCTTAATTGCTAGACTCACTAAATTTGCCAACAATTTCCTCTGACCAATCCAAATCTCACAATTTCTATAAACCTTATTAGCAATTAGACACTGGTCCCCCGTAAGAGTATTAACTTCCAAATCAAAAGGTAAAAAATCACACTTTGCATCTATATTATTTATAAAGTTAGGATCTACGAATGAATGGGTTGCTCCGATTAAAACCCTAGTTAGGCGATGAAAAATGGGGATCGTACCTTCCACCACTTTGGTCGGATTAGGGATTTGCTGGTTGTCTAAGGCATAAATCCTAACTGGCACTTTTGGTTGGCTCTCTCAAGCACTCGACTGCTTTGAAGCGGATCTAGCAGGGTACTGAGTATTCCCTCCTTCCTTAGAGGTATTAGGGCAACTCGAGATCTGATACTCAGCACTACCACAAAGCAAGTATTTTCCTTGTTTTCTCCAGCACTCGGGTTTGGTGTGATTAGACTTGCTACAATATCCACAAGTCACACGAAGAGTCACGGCCTGACCAGCTTGAAAATTTCCTTTTTGCTGACCTCGCCCACTCTAATTCCTTTTGGCGGGGCTCCTCTTGATGGAGTTTCTCCTGATTTTTCGGACATTCTCACTTCTCCAGCCCCTATTCCCATTTTAAGGGGTTGGGTAGACTTCTCGAACAGTTCAGGGGCATTGCTTGAATTACCCCTCCTTTTAGTATGAAAGGTTTTGGATTGAAACTTAGTATTCTCTATCCTCAATGCCTTATCCAGAGCATCCATAAAAGTAGTGATCTGGGCTACTGTTAGGGACTCTTGGATTTCCACATTTAACCTTTCAATAAATCTCCTTATCCTTTTGCGCTCCGTGACCACTAATTCATGGGCAAATTTGAAAAGTTTGGTGAATCGTTCCTCATATTCGATCACACTTAGTAACCCTTGTTTCAACCTAATAAAGTCGTCCTCCCTCTTTTCTTGTATCATTGGCTAGAGAAATTTAGCATTAAATTCCCTCTCAAAATTTACTCAAATCCAGGGGATTTGTTCTTTCTCCCATTTCGCCCTAGCAACATTCCACCATGAGTGCGTCGTCGCTCCCTCGAACTGGAAGACGGCGAAGTTCACCTGCCTCTTCTCGGCATAATTTAAAGCGGCAAAGATCTCTACCATCCTCTTAAACCAATTTTCTGCCATTTCGGGATCAGATCTTCCGTGAAACCTACGTGGGGCGAATTTCAGGAAACACTCTAGGGCTCTATTCTCACCCCTCTCTTGGTTTCTAGGCGGGTTGACTGATTCAGGATTTTGGCGCTCAACTAGATTCTCAAAAACATTAGTTATGCGGTTAAGGACCGTAGCCACTTGGTCACCCCCTTCATTCCTAGGGTTTTGGTTTCAGACCAGTCGCTGATCTCTTACCTCTTTCGGGAGTGCAGGGTTGCCAAAATTCATGCCCAGAACCCCGTCCACGTTCTCGCTGATTCATATTTAGCAAGAGTCTAAACACATAATTAAAAGAAGGTAAATAAGCATAGAAAGTTAAAAGTATATGCAAATTATAAGAACACTTGAAATTAAACCATAATTTTTTACATAAACTAAAAGTCATTTTACAAGTTAAGAGTTCATAAAACAAGTCAATAATATCAAGTACAGGACATAGGCAACCAAGCGTCTCAAAATATAGGGGTACATGTATCAATATACAAAAGGGTCTCAAGACAAGGATCATCCCTTCTGAATCTTTAGTTAACATCAAAAGATCAGAATATCACTAGTCTAAATGGACCAAACTAGTAGACCCCACATTCTCAGAAGGATCCTCTTCGAGTTTCGCCTCCATGGGCTCTATCTCCACCTCATTACTACGGGCAACATCCCCAGGTCCTCCTCCACCCATGACCTTTTCTATGTGATCGGTTATGGTCCCACAC
Source organism: Coffea arabica (assembly GCF_036785885.1). Taxonomy (NCBI): domain Eukaryota; kingdom Viridiplantae; phylum Streptophyta; class Magnoliopsida; order Gentianales; family Rubiaceae; genus Coffea; species Coffea arabica. The sequence goes on from NC_092321.1 coordinate 24,833,852, forward strand.
TCCGCCATAATGTCATCCACACGGTCTCTTACCTCCTCTACAATCCGAATATGGCGCCCATCGGTCGTCTGAAACAGAGCATGGAAAGCGTCAGCTCTCTGACGCTCCTCGAGAACCCTAGTCTCGAACTTCTGAATCTTGACGGCTTAGGCCTCCATAGTGGCCCTCATCACCTCTCTCTCTGCTCGAGCTACCCTGAGATCATGGGTCAACTGTATCCTCTCCTCAACTACCCCTAACACCACGTGGTTAGGGTAGGAGAACCTCTCATGGCACGGGCATATCCTAACCTCCCTGGTGAGTGACCATCGAAGGGGGATCCGCCTCCAACCATCCGAAATCGAATCAGTGAGGGAGTTCCCTTGATCCTATCACTGTCACTATCACTGTCCATTTCCTACAAACAATCCACAAGATTCAAGGTTAGGTCCTTAGAATCATTGATGCCACCCAAAAAATTTAACTTAAAATTTATCACCAATTTCTATGACCGAAAGTTCACGATTAAGAACTCCTAACACTATTCCAGGTATTTCAAACCTAGACTCTGATACCAATTGTGACGCATCCATCTCTCCCTAGTGCGAGCCCTAGGATATCAATGGGGCGCCTGCCCAACTCTCGTCGGGACTCACACACTCATTCAAGTTTAATAAAGATCCACAAGTCAACCAAAAACTTAAGATTAAAGGGATACTTCGAATATACAAGCCAAATTCTCCTAAGGCTACCATTTACAATTACAATCCAAGAACCCAAATATAACAAAGTTTATACTTCAAATGTTTCCAATATCATACAAAAGATTACTAGTTTCAACAAAAAATCGCTAGTTTAGAATCTCCAACTTCCACTTCCAAAACCTGTTAAGGAAAACAATTTAGGGTGAACTAACACTCAGTGAGGCCAAGAATATCAAGCAAGCAAGCAAATAACACGAACTCAATCAAATAGTATACTTAAAAGCGACTTAACATGAATTTCATATAAGTGAACAAGTAGGAAGTATAACACAAGTAGAAAGGAGCTCTCAGGAGCTATTCCCACGTCTCGACCGGTTCAAACCATCTTTGGTTGACCCTCCGTCAATTCAAGTAGCAACATGTCCGTAAAATTTCACTTACTTCTTCCATCCACCATAACACCCTCTCGGATCCAGAACCAAACAAGCACGAGATGGCAATACTTATTCGAGTATACCAAGCGAGATCTCAAAAGATCAAACTATATAATTTTTCCATGGTTCACCAAACTTCTCTACCAATCTCTTGCCGGCTTGAGTTACGAGGTTAGCCAATGGGTTGGGATGGCCTCACAAGTACAATCGATCGATGAGACAACGCTCCAATCGATTTAGAATCGATCATGGCACTGAGTCGGGATGAGAGGCACTTCCCACCTGAATAGGGTGTGGAACATATTGCCGCTCAGTACTCACCAGTTAAAAGTATGTTCGAGTACAAATTCAAGTCACACACATTCATATAATAAGTAGCAATTATTCAAGAGGGAGAGGACGAAGACGATAAAATACACCCTTGTCTCGACAAGTGCACAAATCACAAGACTCACATAGCACTTGTATAAATATCATTTCAATCAAGGTAACATGAAGCATGCACATGACACTCACCAAAAGTTAATAGCAAAAACGAGAGCAAAAACAAGAGGTCAAACAAGCTCCTTGATGTGCAAGTGATCACCTGAGACATGCACAATCATGGTTACCTAGGTATTCGACCAAGATTAATAAGAAAATTATCATCTTGCTACCCATACTCAAAAGCCACAAGTTCAAATCGAATTAAAAGAGACTTTCGCATTTAATCACTAAAATAATATTCAAAGAGGATTCAAAAGTCATTTTCGAGTCAAGTCGTGGCAATAAATTTTGATTTCAAAAGAGAAGTACCACGCTTAATTTTTGGCACGAATATCGAGAAAAAAAATTGTTTTCATATCTTAAAATTTCTAATTCTATACCCAAGTTTTAGAATATAAATGAGCGTTCATGTTTTCTAAACTTATGAAGTCAAAATCTATCAAAAGCGTCACTTATTTTCATAGTAAATATTGGAGGCAAAAGTTCCAAGGTTCAAATATGAAACTAGTGAAATTTCTCAAAAATTACTCCAACTAAACCGCTCAATTTATGGTTCATTTTCATGGAAACCGAGGGTATAAGACTAGGAGGTGAAATTCATTTTTCAAGTATGAAATGATGTGCAAATAATCAAGACAGTTAGGTTTGAAACCTAGAAAATGTTTCCAAACCACTTTGGAGTTTTTGTCACTTAATAAGGAAAATTTCAGTTTTGGCAACGTTCTTTGAAAAATCATAACTTAAGTTCCATAAGTCTAAAAATTGCAAATCTTATACCGTTGGAAAATAGAATCAATGAAATAAAACTCTATAGAAAACACTTATATCTGATTTAAATCAGAAATTAGTCAAATTTTAGTTCCAAATCACTACTTCAGTGAAAACATGCAAAACAGTCTTGAATTTCAGTGAATTTTGAAAATTTAGAAAAATTTGTAAGAATTAAACTAACTCCTGAAATTTATACCACTGAAATAAATCCAAGTCTACTAGTTTCAAACGCAATAAACAGAACTCAATTTGGATTTTTCTACACCAAGATACAACAGTTTTTCGAAAGCTGGTTTTTGAAACCTGAAACACAAATTTTCAGCTTTGGAACACTTGACACAGTTTCTAAATAATGTCATAACTAAGGCTACACAAGTCCAAAATAAGTGTGGTTTAAGGCTTTGAAAACTAGATTCAAAATACTAAAAGTCATTAGAATAAACTGTCTTCAAATTCATTTTGTAAGGGGAGTGAAATCGAGTTATAAATTGTAGCTGTGCTTGTCTCATGGTTAAAACAGTAGGAGAAAACAACCAACTTTGCCGGTTCACTGTAACTCATAGAAAACGAACTAGCAGGTATATTTTACACCGTTGGAAAGTCCTTGGAGTCTAGTTTCACATGCCACAAACGGCACTTGATTTCAACTCCTGTACGAAAAATTGCTTGCTGTTTAGTGCATACTAGTCGGCTGCCCTGTTCAAAAATTTTCAGGTTTGTTTCCCTCCTTTAAATTTAACTTTAACTCATTCAAATGAAGTGATTTTTGGAAATTAATTTACACACACATACCCCAACATGTAGCAAGCATTTTTGCATCAACTTAACCACAAATTTTGAAATTAAAACAAGAGAATCACTCCCTCAAAAATTCGGACAGCAGCCCTAGTTTCTTTCTCTCCAAATTTTTCCTCCAACTCTCCACCCAAAACCAAGATAGAATTTACTAAAACAACAACTAACAACCAAGAAATCCTCAAGGCCACTACCTAATAATTTTTCTCAAGGCATCTTCCTAAGAGTAAGTCAAGAGAGCAAAATATCCTCAAGGCATGCTACCTAATGTCAGGGTTCATAGAACCCATCAACAATCCCAAGTTTATCTAGTTAAAATTAGCTAAAGGATGAAAGAAAAATTGAAGCTTTGAGGAGTTACCTTTCTCCAAGGGTAGTAAGCAAAACCTCAAGAAACCAAGTACTAAACCTCCAAGAATCTTCCCTTCACCAAGTCTTCTACCAAACTTGAAGATGACCCAAAATTTGAGCAAGGTCGGAGCAAGTTTAGTGAGCAAAGTGGAGAAGAAGATGATGAAATTTTCTTGACTAAAGGGGAGGAAGGGTTTCAGCCAAGAGGGAGAAGAAGAGAGAGGGTTTTGTTTGATTTTTGGTGATGTGAGCGGATGAAGGAAAGATGGGACATAAAGCTAACTTTTGGTGCAAAAGTCAACATTTGAATAGTGGTCCAATAATGCTCCTAATTGAGTTTAATTCAAGTCACTCACCTCTAATCCCTCAGTTAACTTTTCTTAGTCTACAATTAATCATCTTTAATTCTCCAAAACCATTGCACTCTCAAACCAAATATTGTCTCGAAAAACTTACTTTCTCAAATTCTCATTAATTGGGCGACAGGAAAATTAAGTTTAAGAGCAAACGGGTTAAAAATATAAAATGAGTCAATGTACCATGCAGATGCAATTAAAATGAATGAAATAAATTAATTGAGGCAAATGAATAAATAAATAATTAGATAAACCAGTAAAAATAAAATAAAAAATTCGGGTCTTCACATCGACTCTAAAAATTTGTTGATTTTATTCTCCCTATATAGTCTCTATGTTTTCTAATCTCCCATACCTTTTTCCTAGGGTACTGTATAAAGTATTCAGAAAATTCTTTGTAAGTGCATTTTAATTTTTTGCTATTGCATTGGTAGCATTCATTCTAAAGAATTCAGTCAACATACTTTTTTCATCAAATCTCGGAGATCATCATCATCGTTAAAAGTTAATGACTAATACTTTTCTAAGTGGAGTTAAAGATGGATGACTACAGGGTATATATTAAATAGTGGAAACCTATAAATTTGCCAAATTGCCTCTATAGGAGATACCCACCTTGTTGCTTGATACTCTTTGATTTCATCTATTTCAAAAGATTTAGCATCAGTATTCACTAAGAAATGAATTTTGTCATGACCCTTGTATATGTTTTTGTATGTATATTTCACCACCTTTATTATTGAGCAGATTTCCACATTAATATGACAATTGAATTTTGCTAAAAAAAATATGCATCGTATGGTACTACCCATGTATTATCCAACTCATGACCTCGCACACACACTTTTCTTCCATTATTTCTTTGTCTATAAGTTAGATAAGAGTTTTCGCCATGCAATATTTTCTCTGCCCAATCTTTAGGATATTTGTTCTTACATTTTTTGGTGGTAGTTCCTTGCATACAAACATTATCAGGTTTTTTGTTACCACATAGACCGTGTATGATATGTTTTTGGACCATTTTAAACAAGTGTTTTTGTTCCACAGGATCAGGTAATTCAGCAGATACAATTTGGTCATATGATTCGGTTGAGTAAAGCTTTGAAGCATGGTGTAAAATGATGAGGAAATGAGCATGTGGTAATCCACGTTTTTTAAATTCTACAACATAGGTATTAGCTGCAACTTTTCCAAAAATCAATTTTTTAAAGAGCTTTTCTTTCAATAGTTCGAACTTTACATGAAACACTCTAGCTGATAGACCAACTCTATTTTGTGATTCATCTATTGACAGCATATTTTTTTTTGTAAATTTCTGGCCATGAGGGATTACAAGTCATTGTCAAAAAGAGATCAAGATTCCCATACTTTTGTACCAAACTCATAGCATCAACATAACGTCTTTTCGTATCTCGAGACTCTCCTATAAATGAAGCGGGTAAAATCACCCGCTGACCAACTTTCGACCCCTTAAGCTCACCTTCAACAATAGCATCCATTACTCCTTGGAGCTGTTCAGTTCTTATTAATTTCTGTCTCTTTCTATGGAAGTCAAGTTTTGTGTTTCTATTTTCACGTACATATCAACTAATACAGTTGGAATGCATGAGCAGTGTTCAAAATACCAGGTGTATTTTGTTTTCTCATCTAAAACCTATATGCATAATATTCCCTCATCGACATAAATTCTTTTGAGTCTTCATATTGGTTGAAAGCTGTTTCATAAAAAAATAGAAATTTTATTTGGTTAATTGCCTGAAACATAGCATTAATAGATAAAACTTTTGTCTGTTATACTGACCTTATTCCTCGGATTGTATCATTTCATCGGTAGATCTGAAACTGTGTAAAGTTGCATTATCTATATAATGTTTAGTACATCTCTTTCATTTTTTTGGATTCCCATTCCTTGGTCTCTTAATTCTTGGTTGCCACCCTGTTTCACCTAGGGGAAATAATAATGGATACTGCAGAGGATCATAACAACCGTAATAGTATTGAACTCTATGGCTTTCTAAACCTTTAGTATACACTTGAATATGCCTAGAATATGTTTGTTCTAAACCTTCACCCTCAACCCAAAGCGCTGCCACTTGAGATACAGTTGACTTGTTAAAAATTCTTTGATCACTATCACAATGAGTTTTGAGAACTATTTGATTGATTCTAGATTGGGGACATGTCGTAGGCTACGAAAGAAGCAAGCATAAGAATTGTTTTTCATCACCTCAATGAGCTTTAAGACCACATTCTCGCTGAGTTTTGCAAAAAATACCATTCGATTCTCCTCCTCATGTTTAGTGTCATGAAAATATAGTTGTAAGAACATCCTTGATCCTCCATGAGGTATAAGTTGATTTATGTAATGATAAGTTTGTCCCTGTATTTTAAATGTGTATATCCCATTTGTTCTCTTACATAATGGCTTGTCATAGGAGACTCCAAATGACGTAAAGGCAAGCATGCTGTTATAGGTTCTTATGTATGTCCTAAAACACAAAGTTTCTTCAGTTTGACCCGTAAATAATTCAACCAATATATCTGGAAGCTTATTTTCTTTCAACACTACTTCTCCGTCGGAGCAGCAGAAATTAGCGATTTTCAAATAGAATTTTTTCGCCCCGCAATACTTACAGTTAGCTACTTCAGGTAAAGTATCAGTTTCTAAGATGATGAAGGATAACAATTCAGTTCCCTTAGTCACAGCCTTGCCTACATATGATAAAATTTGGTTTAGAATCTTATATTCAGTCATTTTAAAAACACTTAGTTTAGATGTCTATTTATCTTGTTTATGTCATCCAAGCTGCTTTTTTTTTTGCAATTTCTTTATTCATTGCAATAGCTTGCACTAATAAATAATTTTGATACAGTTAGAAACAACTTATTCTTATAAATGTTTAGTTTTTTTGGGGTGTATGTATAAATGTGTGGTGTTTTTACATATTTGAAAATTTTAACCCGTCATCTGCTTCAATGTCTTCCTCTGAGAGGATGTTTTTCTAGTGTTCACAGCCGATGAAGATGAACATCCTATATCAATAATTGCAAGTCATTACTGCTTATGAACATAGTTTATCATGCTATAGGTGACTAATTTGTATTAGAGTGTTACCTTCGGCTATAGTTAGGCTTGGCAAATCTTTCATAGCTTCTGTCAATAGATTAATACAACTACTGCATGCCACTGATTGATTTACAATTGACCATTTTTAATCTGAGTATCATAGGATATGTGAAATCTAAAGTAACATTACACTAAGAATTTAGAATGCCTAATTGCAGATGAACCTGAGTGTTGTTGTGTGTTACTATGTTGGCGCGATTTCTAACAGCAAACACCTTAGTCTAGGCCTATATATTTATGTATAAAATATCAAGCCTGTAGTTTAATATTCTATTTGCTTTTCATTTTAGTATTGGAACACGAATAAATTTAGCTCGTCAAACCTTGGTTGTTGATTGAAGACTCTGTTTCTTGGGGCATATGATTGCAGCTTGTTTCACATGAGTAGTGCACGTCTAAAAAATTAGGTTTAAACATTTGTTAGCCTAGTGAAACCTATCTTATGTGTCATGACTTCCTACAGAAAGACATTATACATGTACTGTGTATGCTATTGTTATGATGTTGTGTATCATTCGCTTCTAAAAGTTGTTGTGATGACAACCTAGTAGCTTCATGCTTTCTACTTTACTGTTTTCTTCTCCTCTAAGCCTTTCTGTGCTTTTGTTGCTGTAGCTCTTTTTCCTCATTAGTTAACAATGCATATTTCGCCCTTACTTTATCATTTTGTTGATGCTTTCGTTCTTCTATCTTGCTATCTTTACTTAGTACAGTCATTTTAGACTATGACAACTTTACAACCTAAAGATTTTCTGGGATTAAAATATCTTCTGTAATAAAGGCCTTAATAATGACACTGCAAATGCATTACATCATGTAGTATTTAGGATTTCATTGTCCTAGATAACAAACAGAACAAGAAGCTTGCACAGGAAAATAAAATTTTTGAAGATTCAAACATACTAACCAACAGATACAGATCAAGTACACACACATCAAAAGCTAAAAGTACACACACAACAAATATAGTTGCTCACAGTGCACACACATAGCTGAAAGCTGATTGTTTTGAAATTTATGTCTTCATCCTGACTTTTAATTAGCTAATTCATCAAATTTTTTATACATCAATTCTTCAAAAGGAGGCTATAGGTTGTTTTCTGATTCAATTGTATGTATAGATACTTTGTTGGTAAAAAGGAGAAACCTAACGAACCAAAGATTTTGATATTTGATGTCAGATCAGATGTTGTAAAGTATAACATATTGGAATGTCTTCTTTGTGTTTTAGATCTTGTTAGTATCTTTAGTGAACTTGTTGATCATTAAGGAATTTATTATCCCTATAAAGGCCATTTAATCAAAGGTGCCTATTGGTATCTTTAACGAACTTGTGTTTCACAGATTACATATAATAAGGATGGTGTAAGTTTATTTAGTATTGTATCTTGTTTCACATCTTTGATGTTTGTTTTTTGGTTCAATTGTATAACTAATTTGATGGTAAAAGAAGGATCTTGATGAAGCAAAGATTCTATTTTTTTTATGTTAGTTCAGTTGCTGTAAATTATTTCATCTTGGAATTTCTTATTTGTGTTTTAGATCTTATTGATCTTTTCAACCAACTTGGAGATCAATAAGGATTATATCATCTCTATACATGCCCAGCCTCTCTGTGCTTTTGTCGTTGTAGCTCTTTTTCTTCTTTGATCAACGATGCATATTTCGCCTTTGCTTTATCATTTCGTTGATGCTTTCATTCTTCTATCTTGCTATCTTTTCTTAGTATAGTCATTTTAGGCTATGACAACTTTACATCCTATAGATTTTCTAGTTTTGAAATATCTTCCATGATAAAGACCTTAATAATGACACTGCAAATGCATTACATCATATACTATTTAGGATTTCATTGTCATAGATAACAAACAAAATAAGAAGCTTGCATAGGAAAATAAAATTTTTGAAAGTTCAAACACACTAACTGTGACGCCCCCACTTCTCCCTAAGGCGAACCAAAGGGTATCCGCGGAACGCCTGTCTAGCTCTCGCCAGGACTCAAGCAATTCCATTCAACTTATAGCCGGACCACACAATACAAACCGAAACTTAGATACAATAAATGAGGAAACGTTCAAACTTAATAATAGTCAACCATTCTCCAAACCACACGTCAGTACACAAAAATACAATTCGTCCAAAGGTTACATTTCCATACCAAAAGTACAATCCAAAGCCGAAGGCATAAACAAAAGTATTAGTAACCCTAAAACAAAAGTACATCAAGAGGCTGCTCCATTTTACCTCCGAATTCAACCTGTTAAGGAAAACAAATCTACAGGGTGAGCAAAACGCTCGTGAGGCCAAGAACACACATGCATACACATAGTTCAGATAACAAGCCCAAATAACAATTCAGGTAATAACTTGCAAGTAATTAATAATGCCAACAAAATGTAACCAGAAACAATTCAAGGATATGGAAGCTCTCAGGAGCTAAGTTCCACATTTGCCGATGTCATTTGTATATCTCCCCGTGATGACTCTCCGTCAACCGGGTTGATATTTTCATATCCGTAGTTCACCACTTACTTCTCATCCGTCCACCATACACCACTTCGGGCCCGCACTACATTTATAAGGCGATACTATACGAGTATGCCAAGCGAGATCTCTCAATAGATCAAGCTTATCATTTGAGTCTCATGGCTCACCGAGGTTCCCGACCAAGCCCATGCCGGCTCGAGTTCCAAGGTCGGCCTATGAGTTTGGGCGTCCCCCATTTGTCATGTAAATATCGAGGAGATTCACTCCATCGACGTATGCAATCATAGCATACCATTTCATGTATTCAAGCATTTGATAGGTTTAAGCAGACATTTCAAGTCATGTAAACCAAACAAATCATGTTAAGCATGAGTCATTCGTTTCGAATGAGAACGAGTGCGATCAAGTACACACTCGACTCCATTTTGTCAAAATCAGTTAAGCTAAACATGAAATCAGGTGAATCAAGCATGAATCAAGACTTTAGGGTTCAAGTAGGCATACACTTGACACTCACCAAGTTATGCAAGCAAGTAAATTGGAGGAAGAGTTCAAACTTCCACAGTAGGGTCCTCTTGGAGGTCCTCGTGCGTGCCTGAGCAAATAATAGTGAATTATCACCCATATCCCAAATATCGAGGAATAATTCGTTCACTAGTATTACTCTAGGAAATTCCGTGAAAATGAATCTCAATTACTCGTAAATCGAGATTCGAGAGAGGTTTGATAACATTCAACAATATTTAAGTCTTTATCTAGGAAATCGGGGATAAAACGTTTAGATAATATCAAAAGAATAAAGAGTTCTTGAAAAACTCTATTTCCTTGAAAGTTGGAAAAATTTCAGTTTTGTTATGAATCTTTGAAAAATCGTAACTCACTCGGCATAATTCAAGAATTGGAAAACTTTATACCGTTGAAAACCTCTTAGAAAGTACTGCAAGTTCCTAGAAGACACTTTTCCATGAATCGAAGTGGAAAGTGCTCAAAAATGAGCCTAAAGTTGCTGTTCCAAATCACCCAGGATTGAGCCGGGGTTGGTTTTTCGCTAACTTTGAAAATTCGGAAGAATTCACTCGTTGCAAACCAGCCCTTGAAATTTATAGCTCAATTAGAGGTGCAAGTAAGGTTTAGGTCAGAACAAACGGATCGATAATCGGAGTTTCGAGCACCAAGATATGGTAGCTCAAAGTTGGGAAAAATTCAAGACTGTTACAAAATTTCCAGATTTGGTTCCAACTTTGGACCTTTAGTTAAGTGCCGAAATGGACTTGGATTGACACCAAATTTTTCAGTATAATACTTCCATATGAAGGTTATCTCTCTATCAAATTTCACGGAAAAATACCCTCGGGAGGGGGGTCATTCAATCAACCAAAGTTTGGAAAAATCCTTAAGGCAATCTGTCCAAATCTAAGATTTTTAAAACGAGCAGTCGCCGTATTTTGATCATAAATCTCTCAATTTAACTCGGAATTGGGAATGGTTGATAGCGTTAGAAAATAAATTCATAGGGATACAACTTCACAGAAGAAATCGTTTCAAGTTTCGGCATGCAACTGGTTCAAAATCAAGCCTCAAGTTGCAGCATCATCAAATCATTTCGGCAGAACGGAGAAACAGGACAGTCGACTTCAGATGAATGGTGTGGCTCACACACATGAAACCAGAATGTGCATTATACACCGTTGGAAACATGGGAACGTCTAGTTTCAAATGCCGCTGACGGCACTTGATTTCGACGTTGGAGCACGGAGTTATGGACAAAATACAACCACTGGTCTGGATTACGGCGAAACCGTTTTCCAGATTACCAGTTTTTGAAATAAATTCGTTTGAGCAACCAAAACTCAATATTTTTCAACGAAATTTTGTACACAACTTCTACAACATGTAAACAACATAATCAAGCCTTTAAATCCTCAATTATCTGCAGTAAAGTGACCGAACAGAGCAGGGGTAAAATGGGAACTTTTTGTTTCAAGAGTTAAACAACGTTTCTGTCAAGAATGCACCTTTAATCTACTTCCTTAAGCTCTAATTCAGCAAATAAACCATCATCAAACATCATCACAGCCATCAACCCAAAGTGGGAGTTCATAGAGCCCACATTTCCAACAATACAAGCTATTAAAGTAAAGATTCCAACTCAAATGCGTAAATCAACTTCCATAAGACAAGTTGAAGGTGTTAGATTGCTACCTACTTTGATGGCTGGTTCGGACAGATTTTTCGGTCCTTTGAAGCTTGAAGAAACCGTGAAAGCTCCTCCCTTTTTCAGCCTATGTTGTTGTCCAAGTGAAAAGCTAAATGAATGTGAAGTTTGATGAGAATCTATGGAAGTTTTGGTAGGAATTTGGTTGAGTTTTGGAAGAAAGGAAATGATGAAGCTTCGGTTGTTCCTTTGCTGCAGTCTAGCCGTCCATTGCAGCAGAGGAAAGGAAATGAATTACGGTTCCGAAGCCTTTGCGTATAAGAGACGCTTGACGTCAAATCAATTATAACTAGTACCCTACACGCGCGTTTTGTGTTCGATTTCTCTTACGTTTGTTGCACTAGTGCACTAAACCTCTAGGGCACTTACATTTGTATAAATATTATTCATTCCTAATTGTCTCAAAATAATGGTTCAAAGTCTCCCAATTAAGCGCGCACGTGAAAACACGTATTTCTAATTTAGGCGCAATAAAATTTAAACCTTTGAGAAATTCTTATAACGATCGTACCACTAGCTATTACTTGTGTGTTTAAACCTAAAATTGTCTATTTTAGGACCATTGTATAGGTCTCAAATTTTGAGCTTATTGTACTCCCAATTGGCTAAAGTGTTTAGACACATTTTTCACTTTTTCGCTAAATAAGCTTGTAAGAAAATATTTGTTTATTTATCTATTTTTTTATTTTTTTTATTTATCTTTAAAATGAGACACTTTAGAAATATAACGAAACTATAAAACCATGTACTTAGGTCTGAAAAGGCTAGAAAATATTATTCGGAATAAATGGGCAATTAAATATACAATGAGCTCGAAATAGGAATTTAAAATAATAAATTTTGCGAGTCCTCACAGGAGTCTAGTATTAATTCCTCAATTAACCTTTCTTAATCTACTATTGATCATTTTTAATTCTCCAATATTAATACACTCCTGATTCAAGTATAGCCTCAAAAACGTGTACTTGTTATTTCGAACTAAACGAATTTTTGAAAAGTGAATTTTCCAACAAAATGTTTTAAAATATAAAAGAGGCGTTGTTCCATATCAATGGATTTGTAAATGGTCGAAATGAATAATTCGGAGAAAATGAGTAAATAAATGCTTAAGTAAACTTGTAATATCCGATAAATAAGAAAATTTTTGGGTTCTCACACTAACCAATAGATATAGATCAAGTACACACACATCAAAAGCTGAAAGTACACACACAACAAATATAATTGCTCATAGTGCACACACATAGTTGAAAGCTAATTGTTTTGAAATTTATATCTTCATCATGGCTTTTAATTAGCTAATTCATCAAATTTTCTATACATCAATTCTTCACAAGGAGGGTATAGGTTTGTTTTCTGGTTCAATTGTATGTATAGATACTTTGCTGGTAAAAAGGAGGAACCTAACAAACCAAAGATTCTGATATTTGATATCAGATCAAATGTTGTAAAGTATAACATATTGGAATGTCTTCTTTGTGTTTTAGATCTTGTTAGTATCTTTAGTGAACTTGTTGATCATTAAGGATTTTATCATTCCTATAAAGGCCATTTAATCAAAAGCGCCTATTGGTATCTTTAACTAACTTGTGTTTCATAGATTACAGATAATAAGGATGGTTTAAGATTATTTAGTATTGTATCTTTGTTTCACATCTTTGATGTTTGTTTTCTAGTTCAATTGTATAAATAATTTGATGGTAAGAAGAAGAATCTTGATGAAGCAAAGATTCTGTTATTTGATGTTACTTTAGTTGCTGTAAACTATTGCATCTTGGGATTTCTTATTTGTGTTTTAGATCTTATTGCTCTCTTCAACCAATAAGGATTATATCATCTCTATACAAGCCATTTAATCAAATGGTCTCATTAGTATCATTAACCAACTTGCATTTCACATCATTCGTAGCAGCCATTCTTGTCTTGTGTAAAGTTTTCTTTAACATCATTATGTCATTTCCATATGTGTTTATTCTATAAATTTATCAGTAGGTCAACAATTGAATCTCAAATCTGCTGTAAATCATATAACTTATTAATTCACAATGCTCTGCAATCAAATCACCATCAAATTGAAGAGAATCTAACACATACGAAATTAAAACCCATCAATTCCAGCTGACCTTATTCTAGATGAACCCCGGAAAGTTTTTCCTTGAAGTTGCTCCGAACCTATCACATCATAAGCACACCATTCAAATTACACAGGCCAACCAAACGTGTGCAGAAATTGTAATATTATAGCTAAATCATTCAACCAAAGCCTCAAATTTTATGATAGCAGCATACACCCTAAGCTATACACCACAAGAATCACTCACAAAAACAATAAAATTTAAAAACAAAACTCACCTCAAGCTGAACCACCACGAATAGCTTCTGTAAAAATCATTCTGAAATGCTAAGTATAAAGGCTAAAAAAATAACTCATTCGTAGAAGTCGAAAGGGGAAAAACTAAAGAATATGAAGGAGGAAGAATTAAAAGAGTCATAACTCATGCTCAGTCATTACGTTAGTAGCACACCCACGTTATTGGTTGTTTAATTGGGATGTAAATAGTGTTTAATTGCCGATGGATAAGCTATTTCAAATGGATGAGCTTCAGACATGAATGCAGTTGTTGGTATAATTATGAGTATTTCAGACAATTGAATATCCCCAACCCATTTGTTATCAGCAACATGGCTTTATTTTAATTGCAGTATAACCCCATTTAGTGCTTTTATTTTAATTACATTATAACCTCATTTCAGTAATTGCACAAACACATACGCTTATATGAATTGTACCAAATGCATAAATGATTGCCAAATATAACCACATTCCACAAATACCCAAATGTGCTCATAAATACAGGCTTTAAATGTACAAACATGGGGGTTTTAACATAAACACACTCAAACATATGTTGCAATCAATTGTATCAAAAGATTGAAATAAGCAACACATATTCCATATTCTCAAAATGCCCCGCCCTTATGGTTGAAATACAAACCCCTTTTTTGGCCAAAACTCAATCTTATATAGTATAAGGATACTTTTAAATTTAAGGAAGGCTAAGAAAAGATGAAACTTAATATGGTTTTTTTTCCTATTCGGTTCACTAATAAGCACATTGAATAGGAGAAGTCAATCAATTATTAATGCTCTAAAATTATCATGCACCACCTGGATTGCAATACTTTTGCGCAAGAAAATTAGCTTTTGCCAAAATATATAACATTGGGCACAAACCCATTTAAAATTGGGTTTGTCTAACAAGAGCACAGTGGCTACTCGTTAAATTATAGTTCAAGTGTTAAGTTTTTAGACAAGTTAACTAGAGAAATTATATAAATGTTAGAGACGGTAATAGTAATTGTCAATGTGTACATTCACATGATAGTTTTGGTATGATTTAGATGGGTTGATGAGTGTCCATGAAAGACCCATTACAGTATCATGATATCATTCAAGTTACCTTAGAACCATTAAGGTTGATTCACACTAATTGTGTGGCAATTACATTGTTTAAAGTAATTTAAGGAAGACTAAAAATGCATGTTAATATTTATGACTTATTGATGGCGTCTCAGTATCATTTGTGGGGAGATTCTATGTATCCTCAAGTTAAATTCATTGTTGGATAGTGAATTAAGCGCTTTTTAACCATTAAATTATAATAATTTGATTATGTAATCTACAAATATTATCACTAAAGACACAAATTCAGGGAATGGCTCCCTAAACAAGTCAAAAAAATTTCCTTATTTTTATGTTAATGGACACTAATTGAGAAGCTAATTAAAATAAACTATATAAATGAAAATAGTTTCAGCAAAATTAATAAAAGATGAATTTACTATTTATGATTTCTCCAAATTGTCACCATATGTAAAAGGAGGTAATTAAAGAAAAAGGTATCCATGTTAGTGCCCTGTATTCGGACGTATAATGCGTGACCTTAAGAGTGAGGAATTGCCTCAATTTTGGACTTATCCTGATCCAATGAAAACCAAGATAGAAATAATTGAAATCATTATCTTTTTATATCTCACACAAAAAAGGAAGGAAAAGATAATTGCCTTGTTTGGATTGTTAGTTTCTGATTCATGCATAGTAAAGGGCATTAATTTACAGCCACCTCCCGTTCCTCTCCAAAGGCCAAAACCCGACAGTCACCGCCACTACCACCGCCTCAACTCACCATTGTCTGCACCAACGCTTAAAAAAAAAAAAAAAAAAGAACATTCGAACAGCCATCTTCATCAAATTTGATCCATAGCTTTTCTTTTGTGTCTTTTTCTTACTCAAACTTTTGATTTCATGTACATGAATTCTTATTCGAGAATGATCTTTTCCGATCTTTAGATATGGTTTACTATTTGGTTTGATTTTAGATAGTTTTCTGTACTTGCACCCATAATTGAATATTGACGGCCAGCCTCGTTTGGACAGTCATTTTTCGCCGAAAAATTACGTTATTTTCCGTGATCACATTTTTCTATTACCTTTTTTTCTCATATACATCAAATCGTTACAGTAATTTTTTTACAAAAAAATCCTAAAAAATACAATCCAAACACAATAGTTTTGTTTATGTATCTGATGTTATCTTATGGTCTTTCTTACAATGGGTTGTACGACCTTTTCTTCTCTCAATCTGTTTTTGGGGATAATTAGAATAGTTCTAAAATCAATTAATCTTCCCTAACTTTGCTATTCTGATTTGCTAGGATAGGATTTAGGGATAATTTTAGAAACCTCCCTTGATATTTTTGACAATTTCACTTGGCTCCCTTCATGTTTAAGTAATTACAGTTATATCCCTTGATGTAGTAAAATACCTATAATGCCCTCCACTTGGTAGAAAATGTATAAAAATGTATAACTTAAAGCAATAGATTTACAAAAAAAATCCTATTTCTCCATTTTGTGTCTATTTTAGCTCCTTTATTTCCTAGATATTATACTACTATACCCTTTATTATATTCAATTTTATGGATATTAAAAAATTCAAATTATAAAATTAATAGAGGAGCAGGTTATGTGTCAAACTAGAAGGAAATGAAGAGACTCATGGTGATAGATAAATAAATAATAAAATTGATGATTGAAATAGAAAAAATACCAAACATTTAGAATTTGTCAAATTTTGTCTGTTATCAAGAAAAGTTGTTGTAAAATGTCAATAATTTAAATAAGGATTTCTTTAGTTGGATTAGTAATTGTTAGTTATGATTTTGTTGTAGAGGTAGAATTTATTCTCTACTTTTTAGATGTTAATATTCTTAAGAATATGAAATTGTAACAACAGTAGTTCTAGGTTAGATTAGTTTATATTAGAAAGGTGTTAGGGCATTGAGATTTAAATTCGGAGTATGAAATTGGTTGTCAATGGAGGGGGCATGTTTGTGTGTATTTTTTTTTTTGTGACAAGCATTGATACTATATACACAATTTAGGATCTTTTTGACTACTATTTGGATTTGGAATTGGAGTTTCTACTGGGATAGTTGTTAGGGACTAGGTAGTGGATTTGTGCAAAGTATGGAAGAAATTGATTGAGTGTTTTGTATTTTTCTCTTTTAGTTTTGTACAAAAGGGCAATATAGGATTTTTGAAATAAAATCTAGTTTATTGGATCTACATTGTTACATAAATAGTAAAAGTAAGGGAGGTATCTGTAATTTTAAAAATTTAAGGGGAGCTCTATGAAATAGTGAAAAACTTAGGGGAGGTTGGTGTAATTATGCTTAGGATTTAGGTACAATGGGTTCCTGTAACTTTTGTTCTTTTTTAATTTAGTTGGACACAAAAATAAAAGTAAACAATGAAGCAGAAATATCAAAATAAATTGAGAACGTTTAGGTGAAGATGAACAATAAAAAAAGTGAATAACCAGTAAGGTGAAGCTCTTTCTGAGAGAAGAACTGCAAAGTGAGAAAGCCTTGTTCCGGCGTAGTGAATTCAGACCAACGAATCAATATCTTGACCACAAAAATTGCAATAAATACTCAGAGTTTATTTTTTTTTAAAGTCTAGAGAGGCTCATGTGAGAGTCTGAGGTGAAGTACCAAATCAGACAAATGCACTATTATTGTACTTTTTGAATATTTTAAAAATAAAAAATATTATATTTCTTGGGTGATAAATTGGACGAGATTTGAACGCTCACCTAATGCATAGAAAATGTTTAGAGAGATTTTCCTACCATTGAATTAAGGTCTAATGATAAACACTCAAGTTGACTTGTGAGGGTAATTTTGACAATTAATACAAAATTGCTCAATAAAATTCTTGCTGTGAAGTATCACAGCCCCTATATATATACATATATACATATATATATATATGTGGTACTATAAAAGTACCTATAGTTTGTTTTTTTTTACTTCATTGGGTATCCGATTGCATTGATAACTGACTAATCCTCCACTGGATCGACCCCGCACTACCAAGAAGCAAGAAATTGTTAACGAGAACAGAATCGATCACACGATTTGGGCCTAATGAGGTGATCCCACAGCCAGACGATCTGTACCTGGGATGCGTACCAATAGTATTTGGAGGGAAGAAACAACTCATCATGTCTGGCAGGATTCCTCGGGGCGAAGAAATGAGGAAACGTGAGGGCCAAGAAACCGGGTGTGGCAACTAGCCTTGATGGTGATTGCTGACACCATGTTGTCAACTTTGCGCTTTTTATGGGAAGCGGAATTTGATTTGAAGGACTTGGACGTATGAGGGCTACGATTTGAAGGACTTGGACGTATGAAGGCTACCGGACTTGGACGTCGTAGCCTTCATACGAACTTCTCCGCATGAAGGCAAACGGCAGTGCGGATGTCAGGGCAAAAATGGGAGGACAAATATTGAAATTGGGATGTGTTTAGATAGAAAAATTATTTTAAATATTACTTACATCATAAATACATAAATTTTAAGAGTAAATCTTATATATACTTATAATGTATATTACTGTTGGATTTATAATATGTGTGCAAAAGTTGAATTTTAAATCCAAATTTTATATAGTTATCATGCATTCAATGCTGATAGTGTATACACTGTCAGTGTAGAAAAGATTAATTCAAAATTTAATTAGGATTAAATGCAAAAAATCCCTCACAAACTATATGGCTAGTTGCAGTTTACTCTCTAAACTATAATAATAAGCATTTTGCTCTCTTAAATTATATGGTTGGACAACACTACCCTTCCTATCTTAAATTTTTTTTCTCTATTCTTTTTTTCCATTTTTTGCCTTTTCTCCCATTTCTTTTACCTTTTATTTTCTTCTTTTTCCCCTTCTCTCATGGAACTAGCCAATGTTTCCCTCCCGTGCTAAAAGACTTACATCAAAATTTTTAATATTTTTTAAATTACTTTTTTAATTCGTTTATTTGTAAAATTCATTCTTAATAATTTATCATAAACTTTTTGTTATTATAAAATATATGTAGCTTATATCATAGCTGTACTAATCCAGTAATTCAACAATTTAAGTACCTATAAACTAATTAGAGTATACTATTACTCAATTATTTATAGCAAAAGTAACTTATTATATATATCACATAAGAAAGAAAAGTTAACAATTGTTATTTGCAGTGAAATAAAAAGATAAGAATAAACAACAATAGTAATTCATTTTTTATTTGTTATTAATATTATTAATAATTAATTAATCAATATCTCTATTTAGTTCCTATATATTTGAATAGTTCAATTTCTTAAATGATATTGACTTCAACATTTGGAAAAAAAATCTTGTATACCATAGAATTCTTTTATAAAATGTTGAAATGAGAAATTAAGAAATAAACAAGTCTTGATTAATCTAGTATACTGATTTAAATAATGCTTAAAGAAAATAAAGAGAAGAAATCTAAAAAGAAAATGATAGGGAATAAAGAAAAATAACAATGCTTAAAATAAAAGGGGTAGATTTGTCCAACTATATCATGAAAGGGGGCAAAACGCCTATAAAAAGTCTGGGTGGTAAATTACAACATGTATATAGTTCATGGGGTTTTTTTGCATTTAACCCTTTTAAGTAATACTTTATTTTTCATCACTTTTTTATTTTATATGCATCACATCTCAAAAAATATTATTGTAATTATTCCAAATTACTTTTTATATTTTTGTTAATTGTCATCTCAATATAACCATGTAGTTATGGATGACTTGAAGGGAGTGAGCATCACTAGGAGTAAATTATCAAAAAGTTGGTTTCAATAATCACTTTCTAAAAGGTTATGGGCCTGTTTGAATTGATTTTTTTTTTCACAAATTATTTTTATTTATGGAGTCTATAGTAACAATCCCTAAAAACAATTTCAAAAATAATTTCAAAAACACACTCTCAAATACTCTACAAAATAAAAATAAAATAAATCTCAAAATTTTTTCTTCTTCACACACCACCACCACTTACCACCAACCACCATTGGCTACCGCTCTTCCCTCTTTTTCTCCGTTCTCTCTCTCTCTCTCTTCCTATCTCTCATTCTCCCTCCTCTCCCATCTCTTTCCTCCCTCCCCTCTCCTCCCCCTTCTGGTTGCGACGACCAAAGAGCTCTGTGGTTGCACCAATCGCAAGATGAAGGGAAGGGGGGTTGCCAGGGAAGGGAGGAAAGAGGAAGGGGGGGAAGGAGGAGGAAAAAGAGTATAAGAGGAGATGGAAAGGGGGGGAAAGAAAGGAGAGAAGGCTGATGGAAGCAGTGGACAAGGGGAGTGGTTGTGGTGGGTGGGAGGGTAGGTGGTGAAAACTTTTAAAATTTTTAAAAC
This sequence comes from Coffea arabica, assembly GCF_036785885.1. Classification (NCBI taxonomy): domain Eukaryota; kingdom Viridiplantae; phylum Streptophyta; class Magnoliopsida; order Gentianales; family Rubiaceae; genus Coffea; species Coffea arabica. Next base: position 24,854,334 of record NC_092321.1, read on the forward strand.
TACTCCAAGGAGGGAGAGACCGACGGTGGTGGTGCTGGAGAAAGAGGGAGGCAGTGGTGGGTGGTGAAACTTCTTAAAATTTTTAAAACTACTCCAATAAAATTTTAAATTTAAAAAATATTACAAAATATATCTTGAAAAAAAACTTAACCCAAATGGGCCATTCTACGCTGGTTGATATATATATCAAGTTTGTTAAAAACACCCCAAAAAACTTTTAATCCATATGACTATGGTCCCATTTGGTAATGAGTTTTTTAGGTATTTATCTAAAATTTTACTGTATCTTATTGTAGAATTTATGGATAAAATTTTTAAAATGGAATTCTTTTTCTTTCTTTCTTTTTCCTTTTCTTTCCTCTCTTCTTCTTCTCCCCTTCCCCTCCCCCGACGGAACCTCAAGCAGCAGCAACATTAATTTTTTTTTTTGCTTTTTTCTCTCTCCCCCCCTTCTCCCTCTCCCTCTCTTCCCCTCTCCTCCCTTTCCCCCTCCCCCTCCCCTCAGCGTGATCTGGTCGCGTGACCAGATCAGGCAGAGGGCGAGGAGGCGAGAAGAGAAGAAAAACAGAAAGAGGTGGTTGTCGACACTAGTTGTGGTGGGGGAGGAAGAAGAAGAAAGGAGGAAGGGAAATTTTTTTATGTTTTTGGGTATTTTAAAGTATGTAGTTTAAAATTTTTGAGAAGTTTTTTGAGATTACTGTAGTTAAAATTACTAAAAAATTTTGTAGGAGACAAACTTGGCCAAAAACTCCGCTTCCAAATAGGGTCTATATTTTTTAAACTTCTTTCCAAAGGATGAAAAAAGCACTTAGTGAATGTGTTGTTTACTCAAAAGACTATTCATAGAATGTGCTCTTTTGTTTGTCTAGACATATTTTCATTAAAAAAACAGATTCACTGAATCTGTTGTTTAAAATACACATTTAGCAAATGTGTTGTTTTAGAATTTCCGCTATTTGGAACTCTTTTTGAAAAGTATAACTATTTGGAAATTTACTCGCCTCCCTAGAAATGTAAGTTTGATTTGCGACCTTGTAACCTTTTGATTTTATTTTATCTTGTTCTTACGAGAAAAATGATGATTTTGCACTGGGACCCAGCCAGAGTGCCAACTGCCACGGGAGAGGGAAAATCAGAATCGATCATCGAGGAGAAATGCACTTACGTCGCAAAATGTTGGGCTAATTTGGTCGGTTATGTTAAACAAAAATGTACACTTGGTTCTTTAAATTTCTTCGTACTTTTGTAGATCAAAATTAATTTTATCAAAGTCCGGGTGTTGATAGTTTGATTTTTACAAAGATAATCTACAAAATTTGGTTGATTGCTAACAAAAATTTTCTAATCTTCTAGGGATTCCTGGTGAGAATTTTTTGTTCTCCTAAGGGTTCCTATGGAGATTTTTATGTTTTGTTCTTATTTTGTTATTAGATCTGCATTGTCAGATTTGAAATTCTTTTAGATCTTGGATCTATATCAACAGATCAAAACTGTTGATTAGTAGTTTTGACAATTGTATCATGCACAGAAGAGAGGTACATCAATTTATCTATTAGAAAACAATTTTGAAATTTCTTGTACATTTTAGATCTATTTACAAATTTTTAGATATATTGTATCAGTTAAATTGCAGATCTATAATTTTTATTACATGTTTAACCTGGCATTAGAACAAATTCTTATGATTAAAATGCATAAAAGTTTGAGAAAATCTTATGCTAAAAATAAAGATTTGAAAACAAAAATAAATGATTTGTTGGAAGAAAACTCCAAACTTTTTCAAGAAAACAAATGTTTGAGAATGGAAAATGATGATTTAAAAAATCAAAAAAATGTTTTAAAAAGGAAGTTGGAAGAGAAAACAAAGTTTTATGAAAAAATGTTGGAGGAACAGAATTTGTTAAAGAAAAGAATTAATGACTTGAACGAGTTTCTCCAAAATGAAAAACAAAAGTTTTCTCAAACAAAAGAAAGCAAATCTTTTCAAGGCACAAATAAGTTTGCTATGATAAGAAGTAAGAAAATTAGTTGCATTAAATCCACTTATGTGCAAAATACTTCTATCATGTGTCACTTTTGTTGCAAATTTGGACATATGCAAAATGATTGCTATGTAAATAAAAATATGAGAAAAGGTATGAAATCCATGTGGATTGCTAGATCATGTTGTATTAACTCCCAAGAACCCTATAAAGAAAGGGTACCAAATGAAATTTCTCATATTTAGGTACATCATGAAGATTTGATCCAAGAAGTGCTATATGGTTGTAAGTACAATTGAAAATTTTGATATTCAATATGGTCTTGATTTGAAAAATAAAGGGGGAGTTTGTTTTTGATTGATGCCAAAAGGGGGAGTAGGATTTATTGAAATTTCTTTGTATGTTGGCACTTTCTAAGGGGGAGCTTTATTTGAAATTATTTGATAAAAGAAATCTTCATTTTGTTTGTCATCATCAAAAAGGGAGAGATTGTTGACCTTGGTCGATCAATCCTTGGTTTTGATGATTAACAAACCAATATGTAGATTTGGGTTAATGTTTTTATGTGAGTAATTTGTTAGAACAGATTCTTGTGGCATAAAAGAAGAAGCAAAAACAGGGCACTCATGTCGGACGCTATCGGACGTCCGAAAGGATGAAGAACATCAAGAAGGAAACTCTGTCGGACGCTCGTGAGGAAGCATCGGACGTCCGGAAGGATCGGACGCACGCCTCGGACGCACATCGATCGCATCGGACGTCCGAGAAATTTCGCAAAGATTTGATGACTCTCTGTCAACGTTCGGACGCAGGGTTCGGACGTTCGACAGGTGGTTCGGACGTCCGACAGGCCAACGGCTAGTTTTGACAGCATTTAATATTTGACCGTTAGAGAGCCTTTTGAAGCCATTTCTCACCTTCTATAAATACCCCAAAGCACAAGAAGACAAGGGACTTTTGCCAACACAAAATACAAGCTTACAAGTGAGATTTTTGAATAGAAAGATTCTTTGTTGGTTGTATAAGGGGTTGGGAAAGTTGGGTTGTGAGGTTGCTGAAGTGAAGGTTACTCTCTAGGAGGAGTAAAACCTTGGTGAAGGTGAACCTATCACTTGGAGTAGTAAAACCTTGGTGAAGGTTGCCTCATTTGTATAAAATAGTTCTTATTTGGGTGAGTGATCTTTCAAGTGTAGGTTGTTGAGAGTTAACTAGAATAGTTGTAAAACTCCTTGGCTCAACCAAAGTGTGTTTGGGGTGAGGAAGGAGTGAGCCTTCACTTGTACATCTTGGTTAGCATCGCCATCTATTGAAGAGGCTATTGGATTGATATTTGGTTTGCATTTCTTATCTTTTCTCTTTAATTAAGTTTTCTTTATTGTGCTTAAATTTGATATATCTTTGTGCATCATTGTGAAATTGTTTGTACTCATTGGGTTGCACCAGGCCTTACAAATAATGTAAATGAAATCATGTTGGACAATTTTCAGCAATCTGTTATGAAATCATGTTAGTTTTGATAAAAAAAAAAAAGAATAACAATATTCAATCCCGTAGTGCCTATAAATCCTGCAAGATATGATAAAAATAGATTAAAACAGTATAAATAATTTGGTCAACTAAGTTAAGCAAAAATTTATACTTGGTCCTTTGAATTTCTTGTTACGTTTGTAGATTAAAAACAATTTTATCAATGCTGGGGAAGGGGAAGGGGAAGCGGGTTATGGCTATCAGTCTTGTAAGTTGGTCCAATTACATTGCTGAGAAGAAGACTATCTACAAAAATTAGTTAATTGCTAAAAAAAACATTTGACACTTTTTTATTTTAAGTATAAGTGAGAGGGTTCAAATTTGGGATCTCTCATTTACAATTCCTCTCTCTGAATCACTCAACCCATCTCTCTCCCCACATTTGAAAATTGACAAAAAGAAAGGAACTATTTCATCATATTGACTATCAAATTTTAGGTAGTGTTACCAAGATAATACACAAAAATGAGTTAATTGCTAGAAAACATTTGAGAATGGACAAAAATTAAGATATTATTTTCACCATATTGACTGTCAAATTTTAGGTAGTGTTACCACAGGAAAATATCAATATTGCAAACGTTTGATGAGTCATTCTTAATGTTCTAATACATATATATATGTGCGTGTGTGTAGATAATACACAAAAATTAGTCAATTGGTAGAAAACATTTGAGAATGGACAAAAATTAAGGAATTATTTTCACCATATTGACCATCAAATTTTAGGTGGTGTTACCATAGGAAAATATCTATATTGCAAACGTTTGATGAGTCATGCTTAATGTTCTATATAGTTGCTGATAATTTTTCTAATGCTTCTTTGATCCATTCCTTGTAATGCTATGCTTTGATTCCTTGTTTCACGGGCAAATGCTTGGTGAGGATCATTCTTTGAATATACCTCTTTTTCATGAAACATTATTTTTTCAGGGTTTGGACGGAATATTTTGAATCTCTTACTCCGATATGGTTGTATTTATGTATGAGGTAGATAGGGACTCTTTCACCAGTATTCTAGTTAAAGAATACACTATCAAAGTTTCTGATAAAGGAGCATTCTATGACATATATAAGGGGTTTTCAATTGGAAACCTTGCTAGACCTCCAAACGCTCAATTCCTTTTTTGTAGATTTTCTATTTATTTTAATTCCTAAAATGTAATGAGTTGACTTCAAAATCTTGATTGTAAACTAAATTCTCATCATTTTAGAATTTAAAGTATTTTGAATCCTAAACCTTGAGGATACACACAACTTTAACATTTTATGATACACACGACTTTAACATTTGAGAGGAAAATAGAGTTTTTGGTCCTCATATATTTTGTTTATATATTATCCTAATCTAAATTACTATTATAAATTATTTTTTCTTTATCTCCAAGATCTACTTTGAATTCTAAATCTATTATTTGTGTTTTTAGATTATGAAGTTATCTAGAGAAATGCTTGGATTTTACATATTATCATCTCTATCTCTATACAATTATAAAATTTTCATCTAGTTTTTATTCTAGACTTTTCAAAATAGCTCCAAAAACTCCCTTTCTCTAGAAATATGCAATTCGAAAATAAAAAAAAATATCAATTCACAATCTAAGAACTTAACAAGTACCTGAAATCATAAAAATTAGAAGCAAAAAATTATTTTAAATCATTATGATTGAAAATAACTTATTCAACCAATGGTCTAAATTTGGTTCCACAAAAAATAGATTGAACCTTTTATCATTTTTATTTAAAAAGGTTAGCTGTGATAGAGAATAGTAAAAAAGAAAATAAGTTTTTCACTAAAAGAAGAACGTGATTCTTATTCTTACGTCCAGTGAAATTCAAATACAAGATTAAAAATAGTATTTTTTTCTTAAGAAATTGTGGGAAACTTGAAGTTTATATATGTAATTAGTTTTGATAAATTTAGGGGATGGGAAGGGTGGGAGGGTAAAAACAAGTTGTAATAAATTTAATTTTTATGCATTATAGTGCATTGATGCTGCAAGTTGTTTTTTTTTTTAATGCAAATTAAACTATAAAATTATTTTTATCAATTTTTATGTATTGTGCATGCTTCTATTTGATGCAATTTTTATTATTACATCAAGTAAAATTCCAATATAAGATTATAAACAGTACTTTTTCTTATGAATTTGCGGTAAATTTAGAGAATTGAAAGGGTATAGAAAGGGGTGGGAGGGTAAAAAAAAAGTTGTGATAAATTTAAGTTTTATACATTATAGTGCATTAATGACACAAGTTGTTATTCTTATGATAATTAAACTATAAAATTAATTTTATTAACTTTCTATATATTGTGAACGCTTCCATCTGTCATTTTACTGTATATCTTGATTAAGAAGTTTACCCATCTCTATTCACCAATGTTCTACTACTTAAGTTGCATATATTTAAAGCATTACATTTTTGGTTTATAAATATGAGGCTAGGTTGAATATTTAAAATCATGTACTACTTAATATCTTTAGGCCAAATAAGCAAACAATGATTTTGAAATTTTAAAATTAAACTTATATAAAATAGAGCCTTGATAATTGTTTTTTATTCTTCTTTAAAAAATTCGATATTGTATGGATTTTATGCCAAATATAATGGATATGATGATTGAGAAATGAATTTAATAATTTAGGAAATACTTTTTGAATTTTTTGAATGTTGGACATGATGATTGAGAAATGAATTGGTATTTAGCAAATATAATTTGGTTTTAGATCTATTACAATTTAATATGATATGTTTTATGTGTTATACCACCTTTTTTTTTGTAATACATGTTTGTACTAGGTAGATGGTAGCTAAAAATTGTTTTTCTTTTGATTTTTTCAACAAAGAAAGGGTGGGATTTATAAAGTTGGAAAGGGGAAAGGGTAGCTAAAATTTATTTGATACTAGCAGTTTGAGCTGTGCTATGCATGGGTTCACATTTTGAAAGTAAAATAATAATATTACTTTATAAAAATAAGCTATATGAAAAGAAAATTAAAAAAATGAATAAAAGAGTTTCCTATTAGTGTAAATACCAGAATATCTTATGTTAAAAATCCAAAATAGATTGAAATATTCTAAAAAGTGCACAAAAGTACCTTAAGAAATACCCAAAGTTAAAGCATACTAAACAAATATATAATCTCATCTCTCTAACTTTTCCCCAGTCTCACCAATTTCCCAACCCCATGATATTACTTATAATTGCCACTTATACCACCCTTTATTCATCTGGAAGCCCCATTTTTCCTATAGCTGCCATTTCCTCCTCGTAAATCTTACCTTTCTTGTCCTTGACAGCCTAATGGTTCCTTTCCCACCTATTCTCGTAGTCCTATTCATCTTTTATTCTACTATTTTTTTTTCGATTATTCTACAACTCTTCGTCCCATACTATAGCTAAAATTTTGCCCCGGTGATAGTTTGCCCTTTCCTAACCCTGTGGTTCCATGTTTCATCTGTTCACTATTTATGATTTGTTTTCTCATTTTTCAATCATTTTTTACCAATCAATAGATTAAAATTATGGTTTTGGAGAAAAATTGAATTTAGAGTATAAAATTTGTGAAATTTTATTGACTTTGATGTTTTTCTATGGACAAACATTTTGAAATGGTTTTTAGATAAATATTTGTAGTCACAAAATTTTTGAAAAAAAGCTTCCAAAAAATAACCATTAAAATGCACATTTATTTATTTATATCTGTATATGCAAAAAATATCAAGATAAGAGGAAAATATCAAAATATTGTTTATACATCCTTTTTAATATAGTTGTGTTATATGAAAAATATCAAAATATTTAGATGATATTTTAAAATAAATTGACGTAATGTACAACTAACGAATTAATATATATATATCGGATAACATGTTTGAGAATAGATTCAGTTTGATCAAAACTAAAAAAGATTTTGTATCTAGATAAAAGGATAGAATGTGCATTCGGTCATGTTTGGAATCCATGTTCAATTATACTAATTTCTTTATTGTTGTCAATAGTCAAAGTGCAGAAGGAGGTTGTGCTGAATTCAAATTGTTAAATCAAAATATACATGTCAATCCACTAAAAACGTAGAGGATCAGCAAAGTTTGGTGTGCTACATTGTGGAAGCTTTTGAAATAATTAAAAAATTTGAAAGGAAATGCATTTAAAAATTTTGAAATCAAATGCATTTGATTGGAATGAATAGATTTTGTGAATTTAAATAAATAAAAAATTTACGAAAAAAGGAACGGTGAGTTTGGAGGTCTAGGAAGCCTTTACACTAAAAATCCCTTCTCAAATTTATATAGATATATGATAAGAATATATTTTACGTATTTTTTAGTGTGTTTTATTAGTTAATTTTGGTTTGATTATTTAGTTTTATAACTAAAATAACTAAGGTTTTGGTAAAAAACTACATTTTATGTTAAAATGGCTAAACATTGCATTTTATTGATTTTTATCGTAAAAACTTCATATTTTGTAGGTTTAATGATTCAATCATCAAATGAAGTGCATTGAGAAGATATTTGGATGATTGAAGATGGATTAAAGTGGTGAAAATAAAATATGAAGTGTAAAAAAAGAAAAATGCAATTTGAATCAAGAAAAGTCAGGTTTGACAACTCTGACACGTTTTGGTATTTTGACTATATCTGGAGCTACACTGATCAGATCAAGGTGATCTTGGTACCATTTTGAAGCTAAGAGATATATCTACATTTGGCATGAAGACATCAAAGTCCAATTCAGCCGTTTTCATAGTCCAAAGGTTGAAATACCGAAATTCAACTCAGCTGTCCAAAGTGGAAAACAGAGTTCTGACCAGTCTTTAGTATTTTGGTCATATCTCAGGCTACAAAGCTCCGATCTGGATGATTTTTAGAGCATTGGAAAGCTAACTCAAAGGGCTACAACTTTGGTGTTTTATACAAAAGCTAGTTCAGCCTTTATGATAGAGAAAATTGCAGTTGAATTAAGGACAAAGTGAATACGCGAGTACACAAAACGTGACTTGTAACCGCGTTTTGTGTAGGCGCGTTTTCTGGCCGCAATTCTGCAATTTGCTCAGTCAATTCTCTTGTGCTCTGACTACTTTCCATCTATAAGTTGCAAGAGAATTCGGTGCACATGCTTTAGAAGACAAAAGGGCAAGAAAGTTGGCATATTTTCAAGTCAAAAACAATGGTTATTGACTATCTTAACAAATTCAGATTTGAGAATCCTTAGAGCAGCAAATGTGGACTAGAGAGGAGCTTTTCATCAGCTTATATGCAGGGAGATTGAAAATCATACGGGAGAGAACTTGAAGTGCAGAAATGTAGTTCTTTCATTTCCTTAGTGTAGGATAGTGTAGTAAGTGTAGTTAATCCATTCTTGTATAATAACTAGATTAGGATGAAGATTGAGATGAAGAAGGAGGAGTTGAAGCTCAAGTGACATGGGTTATCTCTACTCCAATTCTTTATCTTTTGTATTGGATTCTTAACTATGGTTATTATGCAAGTTCTGGAATTTATTTTTATTATGTTTAGTTAAAGTTTATGCCTAGAGTTATGGTTGAACTTGCTGTATTTTGTTTGTGAGGTTTACTTGGCTATTTGGTGATATTATTTTGAGCACGTTATTTATCACTTTTGGTTATCTAATCATGATTAACTGGCCATTAATTATGATAATCTTAAGGTGTTAAGTTTGAAATGAAAATTGGAATTTAACACTAGTTCAAAGAAGTGATAAGCCTAGGGAGTACACTCACGAGAGTAGAGGTGCACCTATGCGGCTTAAGTGACTTGTTTCATGTAATTTCATAGAAGAAATGAACTTGTAGTTAATTTCATAACCACGAGAGTAGGTATGGCTTAATTACAAGTATAGTTGATTCACTACGAAAGTAGGTTTCACATACATTAGGAAATTACGCCATAACTAATCAAGATAATAGCATTCACTTAACCGATAATCTCATTTGCAAGAGTAGTAAGGAATTCCATATCTCTAGGAGCTTTCTAGCGTTATTTTCTTAAATTTTATATTTGTGGTAGTCTAAATAATAAAGGAATTTGAAAACATCAGTAATTGCATTCTTCCCTGTGGGATCATCCCTTAATACCCTATACTCGCTCACGATTCGTATACTTGCGATAAATCGCGTGTGGGGTATTTAGGAATTTATAAATGTAAAACTTGATTGGGATGAGCTTAATATTATATGTATACCCCGCGCACGTCAATATAAGTATACAACTATATATATTATATCGTTTCAATATACTTTGTATCCTTATACTATATAAGAACGAGTTTAGGACCAGATTTTAACCGCAGGGGTGAGGCTATTTTGGGAATGTGAAAGTGTTTGAAGAATAATTGGAATATTGAGTACAAGTCATTATAGCTTTAATTTCACTATAATTACTTATATAACCTTTCAGACATTTAAAGTTAGGGGCAAGTTTGGTATGTTACAATGTTTGGTGTCAAGTTGAGTATCAAGTACAACTGAATAAAGCTTGTGTTTTGATAGAATTACATAAAAGTCCTTTTAATCATTTATTATACTAACATCCAAGCCTTCCAATTTCCTGAAACCTTTCTCATCCGTTAAGAAATTAATTGGATGTTTACATAATTGGATTTTAATTACAATTAATTAACTTAATTATTATCTAAACAATCATTATCATATTTATGCCCCCATGTTTAGCCGATACCCTTTCTTCTTTTTCGGTTTCGCCTCTTTGATTTTATTATGGCTATTAAATATTTGGTGGAATGCATAGCTTTTCCTTTAAATTGAGGTGAGTTCTTTGGGTTTATCTTCTTCGATTGTAGTTTTTTTTTTCTATGATTGGTTTATTCAAGAACTCCATATAGTTTGCCTTTTGATACTTCTAATTCCAAAAACTGACTAATTGTATTGTTTTCCTTAGTAGATCTCAGAGATTCTGTCTCTGGTCAAAGTACAATTTGAGATAATGTTGTCACTTTCTAAAATAATCAGAAAAGCAATTTTATCATCTTCTCCTCCTCGGCCAAGGTATTATCTCTTTATTTAAGTCAAATAACCTTATTTCTCATGAACTTTCTCCTATTGTTCTTGACTCCAGGGATCTGTTGACTACATTCCAGCAGTTATGGTTCAAGTAGTTATTTTTTCATGTAATATGATTTGGAATTCAACTTGTCTTTATTTTAATTGGAAATTTTATGATTGTAAAATTTATTAACTTAGAATTTTGTACTTCTTTGAAACTAAAAAAGAAAATTAATCATGCTATATAGTACTAAGAAGTCATTTGCACTCTATTTGCTTTCCATGTTATGATCTCGTTCTTGTATTATACTGTTTATATAGTTTCAAATACAAAAAATTTACTTTTTTATGCTATCTAAAAGAATTTGTAGTGAATCTTGATAAGTTTAAATGCTTTAGCTACAACACCATTTTGATTGCATTGTATTAATTCATTTACTCATAATTGTATGTTGTACAATGATAAATAATGGTTCTTGATTTGATTGAAGCAACTATTATCCATAGTTCAAACGAGTCAATTAAGTAGAGATGTTATATTGGATACTTATACAAGTAAACATTGGAAAATATCATTAAGCAGTTTCTACCTATAGATTGCAATTCAAATTCATATGAGGAATTTCTTCTGATTTTAGTTACCATTTTCTACAATTTCAATTTTAGAAAATATTATTTGCACCAATTTTTTATAATCAAGATAGTTTCAATTCAGATCTTTAACAATTATGCAAATTTGAACTTATTTATGAGATTATAAAGAAATGCCCCTAGCAAAAAACACCAAATTTGAATAGTTTCTACAAAATTTTGAAAAAAACCACTTAAGTTTCTTATCTATCTAGCATTTTTGGGCATTATTATCTTTGTAAGAAACATGTGATTAAGTCGTATTATGCCCACCAAATTATATAAATAGTTAGTCAAAAATAAAATTATTTTAGATTAGATTGGATGCAAAGTGATTGATGGATAAACTTGACTTGATAATTCAGGTTGAGCTTAAGTTGAGGGAGAAATCAGAAGCATTGCTTGAGGAATCTTTCACGAACATATATAGATTCGAGAGATGAAGGGTCCAATTGATACTTTAAAATGTTTTATCATCTTGAAAAAGTTTTAGAAGAGACCTTTGGATACTTTTCAATTGCACTTCAAACATTTTTACATTTTCAAACTATCCTTATCTTTGCAGTTGAAATTCAAACATAACCTTTGATCACAACGGATTCTTATATAGTATAACGATAAGGATGTCTCATTGCACATTATTTTTTTTGACTCATTATGTAACTTATGATTTTTCTATTAAAATCACATGATAAAATCATCATACTTCAATTCTTATACAATAATTATTAATTATCTTGAATCACAAGCACCAAATTCCCGCGCGTCGCGGGGCGGTCCCTCCCTAGTATACTAAATACATAGTAGTGCATTGTACTTTGTACAGTTCATACGGTAATTGACCCCATTCTGGCTTTATCAACTTTTTCCATCGGGAGTTTCCATTTTCTTCCCAGCTTCGAAAAGGCCAAAAAATTCTCCCTCAAAACGCACTCCGCTGATCCATCCGCTCCCAACCGCCAAAGAAACACACAGACACACACACACAGAGTCACACACTGAAAACACACTCCATCAGCCATGGAAATCGGAATAGAGGATCACGACATCCCTGACGACAGCCACGACTTCTACGACATCTACTTCTACTCCGACCGCATCAACACAATGGTCACCCACGACCCTTCCCAAGTCTCACGCTGGCTCTCCCACACCCAGAGAATCCACCGCCATCGTCTGAACAACCTCATCGTCGGCCTCGACGTTGAGTGGCGTCCCAGCTTCAGCAAGTACCACAGGAACCCAGTCGCCACTCTCCAGCTCTGCGTGGGCCGCCGTTGCCTCGTCTTCCAAATCCTCCGCTGTTCCCGCGAGTACAACGAGGACGAGTTCATTCCCGAGGATCTCCGAGATTTTCTCGCCAAGGAGGACTACACTTTCGTCGGAGTTGGGATCCAGAACGATGTTCAGAATCTGGAGGGGGATTATGGGCTGGAAGTTAGTGGGAGGATTGTGGACTTGCGTCGGTTGGCTGCTGGTGAGTATGATAGGAAGGAACTGAGAAATACTGGGATGAAAGAGCTGGCTAGATTGGTGCTTGGGAGAGAAGTTCAGAAGCCCAGATGGGTGACTATGGGTAGGTGGGATAGCCGCTGGTTGAATCCTGATCAAGTCCAGTATGCCTGTGTGGATGCTTTTGTTTCCTTTGAGATTGGCAGGCGTTTGGATGCCGATGAATATGAGGATTAATCTAGGATCAACAGTGGGTAAATATACTCCCTAATAGTACTTGTTTATGGCCTATTGGGTTTTGAGATTAGTAGTTTGGATGTTTTTGGGTTATGGGGTTTTTTTGTGGTGCTTAGGGAGTTGAGGTGTTGATGAATGTTATGTTAGACTATGGGATGTGTTTAATATGAATATGAATATTAGTATTAGATGTTGATTATGGTAATATTTCATGTATTATGAGAGAGTTCAGAAATGTTTGCTTTGTGCTGCTTGAACAGTGTTTATGATTTTGGCAAAGTTAAAATGATACTTTATTGTTATGATCAGCAGATCATTTAATTTGTGATGGGTTCTAGTGATTTCATTTTCCAGTTAAGCATAATGAAGAAAATGGGATTTTAGAGTTCTTTTTTGCTGCCCTTAAAGGCAAAGTTGAAAGGGAAATTGATTTTAGGAGTATGAGTTGTTACGTTTAATTAAAGTGATAGATAAATGTTGCCGTTTTGATAAAAAAAAAAACAAAAAAAAAAAAAAAATTTAAAGTGATAGATAAAGCGGATAACTTTTGCAGTATATGGTTCCGGCTTGTGTTGAAGCAAATTGAGCTTGAAATTTTTGCATCACGTGTCTCATATGCATATATTGAACTAAAGAAAGGTCGTGTCCAATTATCTATTTGACTATTTTGTCCAGAGATGAGTCTATATGAGGCTGTATAAATTGCCACGTGAGATGGACCAAGAGAATTTGATAATGAAGTGCATGATTGCTTTGAAAGAAAAGTTTGTCTCCTTATTTCTTTTTTCTTCCTGCAACGAATTCGTTTTTCACTTGTTGCCATAAGAATTGCTTCAAGATTATTGTCATCTTGTTTCGTCCAATAAGTAATATATCTGAAGGGGACATCTGTTATTGTGAATTGTCCTTCTGTGGGTTTTGCTTCCCAACACCTCCCGTCCCCTGCCAAATCAGCCCTGCCGAAAACATTTGAATGCTGATTGTGAAACATAATATCACTGCAATATTTCACATTAGCTGCTGTTCTGTTGGCTTGGTACTTGGTATTACATGATGCTCTAAGCGTTGCTATGTTCGCTTATATATAGCCCTTAGAGGATCACCATATGTAGTACTCCATCATGCAGGCATTAACTTACTGAATATCATTTAGAAAGTTCGAACATATGTTAGTTTTAATTTGCCTTATCCTTTATCACTGAATTCACCAGAGATGTTGAGCTTTCGACTCTGAAAATTAGGGACTTGCTTTTTACCTATATATCCTAGGACTCCATTTTTTTGTCAACATACACAATGGCTGGGTCACCACTGTACGAATTTAATAGGATTGCAAATATGGGGTGGAATGTCATTTCATTGAAAAATTTTAACTCTCCATGGGAAAACGATGAGTGAATAATTGTTGCTGAACTGGGATGGTCTAATTGCTGACTCTGTGATAGGTTTTAGTGACTGGATAGAAAGAATTGTTTTTGTTACCTAAAGGTAGACAGGATGTAGATTCAATAGAGACTGATTGAACTATTGAATCGAAAATGGTTTTGAGTGAACCAACCGTTCATTACCAACTTTAATTAAGCCAAAAATATTAAATTTAGTCAATAAATCACATTATAATTTTTTAAAAAAATTATATGATCATTTTAGGAAACCATTCTCTAAATAATGATATTAGTTTGTGTTTTAAATATTGAAACTTTTATGATTCAAGGGTCCAAAACACTTATTTCACCGTCCCGCGATGAATTTGATTTGGAGTGTTTAATACCCAAAAATTTTTGGTGCTCCACTTACCCCCTTGATCACTTAAGTCCCCTTGATCACTTAAGTGACCTGTGGTTACATGTTAGGCATCTTACCCGACTAGGCTTAAACATTACCACTTACCGGTGCATAATTGTTTCCAATTAATTAAACAATAATAACTCTTGCCTTATTCTACTCATCTTTGTCTGTATTCCAGGATTGCATCTTTACTATTATCTAACATTTACAACCTATATAGAATATTTAATTTTTTAACTCTTTAATGCATATAATTTCTTTATCATTGCCTTCTATTCTTTTCATACCTATCTTGTAAATTATTATTCATATAATTTAGGAGCATTGGAAGTGTAAAAATTAAAAAGGTAAGAAATAGTGCTATCTACAATTCTTTCACCTTTTGTTTATAAAAATTAATTTTGTGTGTCAATTAAGTAATACTTCAAAGATTAGAATGATGATGAACTATTTAATTTTGATATCATAAACAAAGTTTCTACAATTATTTGCATATTTTTGATGTTTATAATAATGATGCGGATTAATAATGGTTGTCCAACTGTGGAACTAATGATCCTTTTTCTAATTTTTTGTTGAATCAATGACTGGATTGGCATTCAATATCTTGATTATAAAGCCCTCCATAATGTATGTTTTAGGAACAGTTTATGTTACTGATTACTTTTTATGGTGGTTTTCTGCTAACATTATTGTTATATTGTTATTGACAAATCTTTTCATTACTTTACCTCATAATTTGATTTGATTTTGTAGTCCAAGTAATCAAAGAACAAGGAGAGTTAAGAAAACTTTTCTGATATGTACGTCATTTTCCACAGTAGCAGGTTGACCTATAATGTTACAGTTTAAATTGTCCTGCCCCCATACTTTAGAGAAATCATGACTGCTAGTTAGACAAAAACTAATTCAAAAGGGAAAACAAGAAAATCAAGACTTTCAAGAAAAAATTTGATCACTTAAAATACTATAACAAAAACAATAGAGAAAAGTTATAACATTTAAATTTGGGTAATAATAACAAGGCCTTTAAAATACAATCAATCTAATCAACTACCATAATGGACATTGCTTTCATGTACGTATGCAAACTCAATGACCAAATTAACTATGAAACCAATTCCTATACCACTTTTAACTATTAAACCTAAAACTATAATAATACCTAAATAATAAACTCAATCCTTAAACTAAACTCTTATGGATATCATCAGTAATGCCATCATGAGTAACAATCTCCAATGCAAACTCTATTATAGCGTCGACTTCGCGCAACTCCAATTTGTAATTCAAAATTTTTGTCTTCACTTGTATTAATGGAATAGGCTTGTAGTTTGCATACAATTTGGCAGCCAGTTCACTATTAACAAGAAAATTCATTTGTGCTGACTCATTCACCATTATAATCACCATATCCATGATAACCACCAACCACACAATTCTCAAAACCCAAGAAATCATACCTTTCCTTTTGCCAAAAATAATTTCCACCATATAAATTCTAATAGATTTATCCACTCCACGATTTAAAGAATATTTTTTTTTGTCATCATCCAAATCAATGCCTTCAGTAACAAAATTTTTTGTCATCAATCACCCCAAATAATTGGTGCAAATCAAAGTTTTCATGCTCATTAAAATCTTTAGAAATTTCTCCATTGCCAATAAACAAAACCTCTTTAGAATTAACTTCCCATTCCAAGCCAGTTTTTGACTTGTGATTAGATTCATATGGAAATTCCTTTAAAATATAAAAAACATCAACCAAAAAAAGATGGATGACTTAGAAGTGAGAAAAAATCTTTTATAAAATTCTCCACCCATAGATATGCATATTCTTGAAAAAGTAATTTTTTCTTATTCTTCAGAATTTCGTTTGAAAACCATTATTGAATTCACCCTAACAATACTTTTTAAGACACTTCTGTATTAAATATCACTACCTACAATAATAGAAATAATTTCAGCATAGTCCCTGTTTTCAAATCTTTGTTCAGTTAGGGGCAATTTTTTTTTTATTTGTCAACCAATAAACGAGTATCTCAAAACTAACTCCATAGTGGTTCCATTTTCCGATTTTTGAGTACTCTACCACAAACTCTATAACTATCACTATGGCATAGGCATCCTAGACACTCTCGAATCAAATTCTTGAATCCATAGTTGGGATATGGCTTGTTAGCATAAAAAAATATACAGCAGAAGATAATATATTTTTGCAAATCAAGAAACAAGTAGTCAGAATATAGTTGATAACGAATGAATATAACAGGCTATAAGGCTTTTGTTTATCATAAACGACAGAATGCGGAAGGCAAAATATGTGTCCAAATATAACTAAACTTTAATAGATCTATCACTCTTAAGTGTTTTGTACACGTAGACCAACCGACCACAAAGCCTATAAATAGTGCTATCTAATCAACTATCACAATGAACTCAACTTTTGCATACCTGTACAAATTCAACAATGAAATTAACTATGAAACCAATTCTTATGCCACTTAACACTTTAATCTAAAACTATCATTACACCTAAATAACAAAATCAAATACTAATTAGTTTTGTTTATTATTGTCAACTGTTTACTCTCTTTTATTTTTGCTGCACTTTATTTTTCGTGTTAAGAGTTAACTTGAATATTTACACCAAGTTTTGATATTATCTATGTTGCGCTTACTTTGATATTTGATTAAATTTTTTACTTTATTCCAAGCATTATATAATTTGGAATATATTTGGAGTTTGCTACTGTTTTGTCCTATTCTAATTTGATGAAGTTTTTCCAAGTCAGATTAAGTCTTAGATGTAGTCAAATATCACATATCAAACTATTTATCCTCCCTCTAGATTGGCCTGTTTAGGACAACATCATAAAGTTAGAAGCCCTTTTTGTTTCTTTCGAAACTTTCTCAAGTAAAAGAAAAAAAATCAATCCAAAAATATTCCTTTTAAACACCAATTCAGGTCAGTATATAGAATAGATTAACATATCAAGAGATCTCTATTTATCAGTTTTTAATCCTCATCCTTTCCCAAAATTTGAATCATCACAAAGAAAACCAGAATAAATGAAAATCATGTTGCGGAAGCTCTACCAAATTAAAGTATAATGAGTAAATTATTGTATCTAAAATTGCAAAATGGTAATTCCCAAGAAATATTTGGTGAGATACACTGGCCTGCTTAAGTACCAATTTTCTAGACAGAATTACCTATATATGCAATTAATTGCACAATAACTCACTACAAATATACCTACAAATATAGCTACTAAATAAACAATAAAATAGAACACCAGAATTTAACGAGGTTCGACTAATTTGCCTACGTCCTCGGACACTAACGACAACTTAATATTTCATTAGAAGAAATATTACAAACAGAGAGAAGGAAGCAAGTTATGATACTTTTGCTTGGTGTATTTCTATTAGGAAGCTTGAGAGTTCTTTTATAATTGTCAAGCAATCCTTCAACTTCTAAAATAACCGATGTGAGATGTAGAGTTTGTGCACAATTGTCAACAATTGTAGCTTTGCACAATTGACAATTGTAATTGTCAACAATTGTAACTTTGCACAATTGACAATTGTGGCTATTGAGCCAATAAGTCAGCAATTCTTCACCTTGGCGAAATCTCTACATCTTCAATGCTTCACTCTTCTCTCAACATTGGGTGGTGTCTTCAAATGCGCTGTCAAGCGCCAATCTTCAAGTTGTGCACAACATTTATCAATTCAAACAATGTTGGAATTTGATAGTTGTCATAACCTTCGTAAGCATATCAGCAGGATTCTCTTTGGTCTGAATCTTTTGAAATAGTATCGTATTATCTTCCAAAATCTTCCTCACAAAATGATACCGTACGTCGATATGTTTCGTTCTTGCATGATAAACTTGGTTCTTTGCTAAATGAATAACACTCTGACTATCACAATGAACTTTGATAGACTTTTGTCTGATTTCCAATTCATCAAGCAACACATGAAACCATATTGCTTCCTTAACAGCCTCCGTAACTGCCATATACTCCGCCTCTGTAGTAGACAAAACAACTGTTGACTGCAAGGTAGACCTCCAACTGACTGGTGCCTTAGCAAGTGTAAATACATACCCAGTCGTTAATCGACGTGTATCTTGATCACCTGCGTAGTCAGAATCACAATATCCAACTGCGCTTTGACCAATCTTTTCATCTCGCTCAAATACTAATCCAACATCTATGGTGTTCAAAATGTACCGTAAAATCCATTTCACAGTCTGCCAATGCTCCTTACCAGAATCATGCATGTACCTGCTCACAACTCCAACTGTCTGTGAAATGTCGGGCCTTGTACATACTATAGCATACATCAAGCTACCTACCGCATTTGCATATGGTACCTTTGCCATATATTCTCGTTTTGTCATTCTTTGGAGATAAAGATGCACTGAGCTTGAAATGAGGAGCAAGTGGAGTACTAACAGGTTTGGTCATTTCATTCATGTCAAACCTCTTTAATACTTTACTAAGATACTCTTTCTGATTCAAATAAAGCCTTTCAAATCTTCTATCTCTGCTTATCTCCATGTCGAGAATTTTCTTGGCTTCGCCGAGATTCTTCATTTCAAACTCTCGACTCAAATGAGATTTTAATTTTTCAATCTCACCTTGATCCTTGGAAGCTATCAACATATCATCAACATAAAGAAGAAGATATATGTAGGATTCATCTCGTAGCTTGCGCAAATATACACAGTCATCATATTTGCTTCTTGTGTACCTCTGCCCCATCATAAACTTGTCAAATCGCTTGTACCACTGCCTTGGAGGCTGTTTCAATCCATACAACGATTTGTTAAGTTTGCACACCATCTTTTCTTTACCAGTAACTTTGAATCCTTCTGGTTGAGTCATGTAGATTTCCTCTTTCAAGTCACCATGCAAAAATGCAGTTTTTACATCTAGTTGGACAAGTTCCAGATCCAATTGTGCTACCAAATCCAATAAAATTCTGATGGAAGAATGTTTCACGACTGGAGAAAACACTTCGTTGTAATCAATTTCCTCCTTCTGAGCGTAGCCTTTAGCCACCAATCTTGCTTTGTAGCGAACACCAGACTTATTAGGAAATCCTTTCTTCTTTGCACATACCCACTTGCACCCAATTGCCTTCTTTCGCTTTGACAGATTGACAAGTTGCCAAGTCTGATTCTTATAAAGGGACTGCATTTCTTCTTCCATGGCTGTCCTCCATTTTCTTTTCTCTGAACTTTGGATAGCTTCAAGATAAGTGGTAGGAACTTCATCTATTACAATTACAGATGCATTAGCCACCATATTAACATACCGAGCAGGTACTTTAATATTCCTCTTTGGCTTATTCAATGCAATTGATTCAAGTTGCTATGAAAACTCTTCAACTGGAACATCTTCTTCAGTTGATTCTTCTTCTACCATAGGAGTCCTTTCATCTGCTCCTATATCCATCGCTGGTCTGATAATGCTTCATTCAAACTCCACCTGCTTCGGAGTGCTCTCCACCTGTTGTGGAGTACCATCATTCTGCTGTACATCTACCTTTGTTAACATGGTAGATTCATCAAAGGTGACATCCCTACTGAAAACTATCTTCTTCGTCTCGGGATACCAAAGGCGATAACCTTTAATGCCTGTCGTGATCCCCATAAAGAGCGCTTTCTTCGTCCTTGGATCCAACTTTGATTCTTTAACATGATAATATGCACTAGAACCAAACACATGTAAGGAATCATAAGCTGTAGCAAGTTTTCCTGACCATTTCTCTAATGGTGTTTTTTCACCAATAGCAGTTGATGGAAAGCGGTTGACGAGGTGATTTGCATATGCTAAAGCTTCAGCCCAAAATTGTCTGCCCAACCCAGCATTGGACAACATACACTGAACTTTCTCCACCAATGTCTGGTTCATACGCTTTGCCACCCCATTCTGTTGTGGTGTATCCTTGATTGTGAAGTGCCGAACAATGCCTTCATTCTCACAGACTTTCATGAATGGATCACTACTGTATTCACTTCCGTTGTCTGTTCGAAGGCGTTTGATCTTTCTTTCTGTTTGAGTTTCCACCATCTTTTTTCACTTGATAAAAATTTCCAATATTTCACTTTTCGCCTTCATAGTATACACCCATACTCTTCGAGAGAAGTTATCGACAAAGGTAACAAAATAATTTTTGTCTCCCAGAGAAGTTGTTTTAGAAGGTCCCCACACATCAGAGTGCACATAATCCAAAATACCCTTGGTATCGTGAATTGCAGTGCCAAATTTTACCCTTGTCTGCTTCCCTTTCACACAATGCTCGCAAAAATCTAACTTGCAAACACTGGCTCCTTTCAATAGTCCTTAATTCATCAAAAGATTCAAGGATTTTTCTTCAGCATGCCCTATGCACATATGCCACAATCTGGTTACTTTCAATTCTCGATCATCACTGGAAGCCACTGCCGCTACTCCAACAACTGCATTATCTTGATAGTAATATAAGTTATTAGTTTTTCGGATTCCTTTCACCAGCACCAATACACCTGAAATGATTTTTATCACTCCATTATATGCCGACACCTTGTAGCCCATTGATTCTAGTACTCCCACAGAAATGAGGTTCTTTTTCAATTGTGGCACATATCGGACATCAGTTAGAATCCTAATTGATCCATCCTGATTCCTTAGCCGAATTGAACCAACCCCATTTGTTACTAATGTGGTCTCATCTGCCATGTAGACGACTCCACCTTCTTGTTCCTTGAAATCAAAGAACCATTCCCTATTGGACGTCCTATGATGACTACAACCTGAGTCCAATAATCATGTATTAGAATGACCAGTAGGCATGACAGCTAATGAAAAATCTGAGTCTTGATCAATGCACTCAACTATATTTGAATCCGCAACAATTTTTTCCTTGTCAGGTCTACTCTTCAGCTTTCCAGTGTCCTTTCTCTCTGCAAAAAGCACACTCATCTTTGCTTAGTCTAGCTCTTGACTTGGATCTACCTCTTGTCCCCTTTCTCTGGTTTTGTGAGCGTCCTCTAGTTACCAGAACTTCTGCTGCTCCATCTCTGCTACTTTGCTTGTCTTTTCTTCTGAACTCGTAGCTGTATAAGGCAGAGTTAACTTCACTGAGTGACACCTCAGCTTTCCCATGGAGTAGAGTTGTTTCAAGCTACTCAAACTCCTCAGGAAGAGATCCCAATAATATGAGAGCCAAATCTTCATCTTCAAATGTCACATCTAAATGCATCAGATCAGTGATTAACTGATTGAAATTAGTGATGTGATCACTTAGAGTTGTGCCGAGAACATAAGTGAAGCGAAACAAACGCTTCTTCATATTGAGTCTGTTTTGACAATTTTTCTTCAAAAACTTCTCCTCCAATCCAGTCAACAATTTATTTGCAGAAGTTTCTTTTGAGAACACATATTTCTGTTCCCTTGAAAGACACGATCGAATTGTACCATATGCTAAACGATTTAGCGTCCTCCATTCCTTCTCTTCTATTTCTTCTGGTTTCTCTTCTTCAATGGCAATGTCTAGATCTTGATTAAATAGCGCGTCTAGAATCTCACTTTGCCACATACCGAAATGACCGGTACCATCAAATGTCTCCACATTTAATTTTGCATTCATCATAGCATTTCTCGCCATAATAGAAAACGATCAGTTTATCGATGCTTGCATTGTAGATGAAAATCTACTTTCAACCATCTTTACAAATTATATTTAGTAGCTCCTAAATGTAGAATAACAATAGCCCAAGAAATCTTTTCTGATGTGAAAGATCAGACTATGCTGCAATCACAGAGCATACTAAGAAACCTTGAACTCTGATACCAATTGTTGCGGAAGCTCTACCAAATTAAGGTATAACGAGTAAATTATTGTATCTAAAATTACAAAATGGTAATTTCCAGGAAATATTTGGTGAGGCACACTGGTCTGCTTAAGTACCAATTTTCTAGACAGAATCACCTATATATGCAATTAATTGCATAATAACTCACTACAAATATACCCACAAATATAGCTACTAAATAAATAATAAAATAGAACACCAGAATTTAACGAGATTCGGCTAATTTGCCTACGTCCTCGGACACTAACGACAACTTAATATTTCACTAGAAGAAATATTACAAAGAGAGAGAAGGAAACAAGTTATGATGCTCTTGCTTGGTGTATTTCTATTAGGAAGCTTGAGAGTTCTTTTATAACTGTTGAGCAATCCTTCAACTTCTAAAATAGCCGATGTGGGATGTAGAGTTTGTGCACAATTGTCAACAATTGTACCTTTTCACAATTGACAATTGTAATTATCAACAATTGTAACTTTGCACAATTGACAATTGTGGCTATTGAGCCAATAAGTCAACAAATCAGACCAAGATTTAAGTTAGTCACACAAAACTCAATTTAGTATTGTGCCATATCAAGACGTCTCATAAATATTTGGATGTCAATTGCATATGGTTTTGAATTTGGAGTATTTATTTGATTTTATGTTCATAGTGACAAAGGTACATCCATGCACAAGATTACTAGCACTGGTGGAGTAACATGTAATTAAGTGTTGGCAATTAGTGTCGTCTATTCTGATGTACACATTACAGGTTCTTCAGTCACCGAAAGCAGTTCTTCAAAGGTTGGGAATGATATGTAATTCATTCATGTGGGATAAATCTGCCCATGTTAAAGGAATACATTGGATTGTTTGGGATAAAGCTTGTTTTCCAACAGTGGAGGATGGATTGGGATTTCGATCATTTGGGGATATGAAAATGGCTTTTGCTTGTAAATTGTGGTGGCGCTTGCGCAAGAATGACTCAATATGGGCAGAATTTATGCACTTGAAATATATAATCCGTTAAAAGTGCAAGTTTATAGGCCCCTTCTATCGTGGAAGTGACTTAAGTATATTCAGGAATTAGTTGAATCCAAGATCAGGTGGTGTTTGGGCAAGGGTTTCATTGATTTTTTGTATGATCGGTGGTTATTGGATGTGTCCCTTGTAGATATGGCATCTATTGGTGATCCTCATCATATGTTAGTGGCTGAATTTTATGGGGACGCTAGCTGGAGTACTAAAGTGTTGAAGTTCCGGTTACTAATGCATTTGGTTTGTCAAGTTCAGGAGATCCAATTGTTTCCAGACCAAGACGATACTATGGTTTGGTTAGACTCCTCAACAGGAGATTTTTCCATTAAATCGGTTTGGGAATCTCTTCGGCAAAAAAGGAATTTGTCCTTGGTTGACAGGTTATATGGAATGATATATTGCCGTTAAAGATATCATTCTTTGCCTGGAAAGTATTGGAAAACCTGGTCCCATTGGATTTAAATCTAAAGAGGCGGGGAATCATTTTGGTTTCTCACTGTTCTTGTTGTTTGATGCATGAAGAATCCTTCATTCATCTATTCCTCACTGGTGTAATAGCGGTTCAAATCTGGAGACATTTTTGGAGAAGATTCGGCATTCTTCGACCAGATCCTAAGTCACTCTCTGCAATGTGTTTATCTTGGTATTGTTCGACTCCACTTGTCTCGGCAAACCATATCAGGGCCATAATTCGTTGTCTGATCCTATAGTTTTTTGTGGAAAGCACGAAATAAAGCAAGGTTTGAATGGGCTCCTTTTGAGGCATAAAATGTAATTTGGTTGATGGAAAGATTTGTTGAGCAATTGGTGAAGGCAAAGGTTTTTATTGTATCGCACTTTTAAGGGGGATTTCTGTGAGACCCCAAAATTTTACTTGTTTTATAACTCATATTTGACCTTACTTGTCTTGAATTCTTGGTTGATTTACTGGTTCAATCATGGATTTTAACCTATTACCTTATTTAACTTGGTGCATGTTAAGTTTCATAGTGTATGATACTAGTGTGACTAACTAGTGAAGTGTATGAGATTGTGCAAAAGGAATTATGTGAAAAGAGGTGTTAAGAGTCAATTAGAGGGACATTAGATATGTTAATGATTAGAGACAAACAGAGACACAAAAAGATAGACAATACATCTTTCCTTGCCATTTGTCCACTAGTCTACCAAGTTTGATCAAGACTAGAGTGGATTATATCCAATTGTAGCTTTCTTGCCTAACTATTCCTCCATCTTTTTGCTTGCTTTGGCCAACCCTTTGGAGAGAGGAAAGGGAGAGAAAACACAAAAAAATCCAGCCTTGATCTCTTGCTTGAATCATGAAGAATCCAAGGAAAAATCCTAATCTACTTCGATCAATTTTGAGGTAAGCTTGGAGGAAAGCTTTTGGTGAAGTTTTGAAAGAAGAAAATCTTGCATCCCTAATGATTTGCTTGTCATCTTTGGGGTTGGAGGTCAAGAGGTAAACTTTGCTAGAAAACCTAACTTTCTTGATGTTTATATGATGATCTACTATTCTGACAAAAAAAAAATGATGATCTACTAGTTTTACTTGAGGAACTACTAAGTTTTCTTGATAAATAATGATTTCCTAAGTTTACTTGATGAACTACTAGATTTTTCTACTAGGTTTTGAGTTTACTTGATGTATGTTGCTTTAGGGTAAAAAAGGCATGACTTTTATGGAAGATTTCATAGTTTTCAAGCTTATGTTGCAATTTTCAGCTTTGGTAAGGACATAGCCTAGTTTCAAGTTGATCTTTGTGTGATTTTGATGGTCTTTCTTGCCAAGCATATATACCATATGATACATGATATGCTAGTCATGTTCTAGTGTGTTTTTGCCATAAGAATAAGGTGGAAGTTGACAAGGTCATGCTGGAAATTTTGCTGGAATTTTGGCTCGAACTTGGGACAAACTTTTACTTTTGTTCTAGAAACTTGCCAAGACTTTTCTCTTTACACGTGTTGATTTTGAGCCAAAAGAAAGATGTTTAAGTGAAAGGAAATGAGTTTTTCCCAAACTGTTTGAGAGTCAGAAATTTCCAGCTTTGAACATTACAAGTCTTGACTAGTTTTCCTCAAAATTCTTGACTATAAGTGACATTTTTTTTGCCCCATATTATACTTGAAGCATTAATCTATCATACATGTGGTTTTTCGCCTTGATTTGACCTTAATTTGAACAAGAAACTATGGAACGTTTGGAAGCTATATTAGGGTTGAACCTGCAAATTGCTGTGTTTCTTAAGTAAAGCTTTGAAGCTTCTATTTTCTTTTTTATCTTGGCTTTAAGTGGATAAACTCTTGATAGCTTATATGACCATAGGACTTGAGAAGACGAACCAGGGTTTGAAATGGAAAGATTGAGAATCAGTGGTGAGTGTTCCAACTGTATGTTCCATGTTACTTGATCAAATGTGACTTATTGCTAGAAATTGCTAGGGATTCTGAATTGTTATTTCATAGGTGAATGTGTACTTTATCGTACTTGATCTAACTTGACTGGGCTCTGGCCATCTTGTTTATAAGTGAACGAATATACATGTACAAGTAACTTGATATACATATGACTTGAGGCTTGACTTGAAATAATTGACCTTGAAATAATTGAAATGCTTGAGATACTTAACATGCTAAATTTACTTGACTTGATCTTGGCTAGGCTAGTGTGTATTTATTTGCACTCGACTTTCGTGAACTTGAATTACATGATTTGCATGCGGATTTGAATGTACATGTACATGAATGTAGGCTGGCTGTATATCTTCTTGTAGCGGCTGAACTGGCCTCTTCGCTGGCACCCTTATCTGAGACGTCAGGTAAGTTAGATAGCCTTGAGTTACTCATGCTTATGCGTGAATGTCAGCTGGTAACGGCTGAACTGGACCCTTCATTGGAACTATTACTTGAGACCAGCTTTAGAGCAGTTGGGTAAGTTGTATAGCCTTGGTTTAAGAAAGAATTTCCTAACCTGTTTACCAGTGACTTGAACTCATGACTTGAGCTCATGACATGCTTAAATATCGGAGCATTATGTGACAGCTAACATCTCCAATCGTGACATGCTTGAGCATTGGGTGATAGCCAACGACTCCACTTGTGAATACTTGAACACTTGGGGTTTTAAACCCAAATCATGAATACTTGAACACTTGGGCCTTTAAACCCAGCCCCATGGCTAGTTGGTCGAATCGAGCCGGCAAATGTTTGTTCGAGGAGATTGATGAACCTGAGTACTTATTTGACGTGCGGGCCCGGTATAGGAGGATGATTTTAGAATGGGACTGGGGACAAGTAGTGTTCTACGAACATTATAATTGATTGACGGAATGTCAACGGACCCTGGATATGCTACTGTAGAGCCTGCTCCTGAGAGTAGACTATATCCTTTGATATGAATGTATTCTTTATTGTACATAATTGTATGATCTATCTGGTTTACTTGTTTTACTGTACATTATGTCATGATTTATCTGAATATGACCTGTTTCTTGATATCCTGTGAATTGTATCATGCCTGCTAGTTTACTTGCATGTTTTCTTGGAATCTCACTGGGCGAAAACTCATTCCATTAGGTTGTTTTCCTTACAGGAGGCGAGAACGTGAGAGTGGGAGTTAGAGAAGACGGAATCTTTATCTAAATTTTATTAGTTGGTTGCGTGAGCACTTCTTAGCTTCATATCGGATTCGGTTGATTTTACTTTGTATGTTTGGAGCCCTGGCTATATTTAGGGATGGTTTGGGCATTTGATGTCCCTGATTGTATGCATCTAAGGTTAGAATTGCTATTGCTCTTATTGTTGAGGTTATTGTTTTGTAAATTTTGTGGTGCATGAGTGAGTCCTGGCGAGAGTTGAGTATGCGGTCTGCCAAACCCTTGGATACGCCCTAGGGGGGAGGTGGGGTCATCACAATTTCGATTATCCTTGGGCAAGAAGATGGATCATGGTCTCTTGGAAGAGACCTCCGTATAAGTATGTCAAGTTAAATGCTGATGGTAGTGTCACTAATGGGCAAGTTTTGGGAGGATGGCCGTTTAATTTTTCCATTCTATAAGGAATTTGGAGAAGTTGATGTTCTAATTGCCGAGAGTATGTCATTGCTGCATGGTCTTCAATTGTGTAGAAATGCTCAGGTTCAATGTCTGCTTGTAGAGGTGAATTCTAAGAGTTTGGTTTGTTTGATTAATTCGAGGATGGTGGCCATTACGTAACACCTTGAGAAGGATTCGAGCTTAACTTCGAGACTTATATTCTTCAGTCATTCACATTTTTAGAGAAACAAATAGCTCTTTAGATAAGTTAGCGAGTCTGTAGTTCCAGGGAAATTTCTTTGGTACCTCGATTCACCAATGACCTGGGGTGGTCAAAGCTGCAATACAGTTGGATTGTACGGAATTTTCATTTGTGTGTTTGCAAGTTGCAAGGAATTAGTACTCCTAATTTATTTTTATTTTTGTTAGCTCTTTGGGGGTTTTTCCCCTTTATAATTTGATTTTCTAGAAATAAAATAAGGGGTTGGCATCCCCACCCCTTGTATAGGGTTTGCTAAAAAATAAAAAACTGGTGGCAATTGCCTCCACAAAAATTTGAGAAAATGCGTTGTTAATCTTATAAAAATTTACTAAATAACTTACTAAATAAAAGAAAACTTACTTAAAATAATACCATCAAAATGTTTATAAAAGCAAACTTACTAAACAACTCACTCAAAATAATATCATCAAATGATCAAATAAATATCATAAACAAAATATAGTAAGTCCATCCATAACTCTAAATATGAAATTTTGGAGACACATATTGAAGATAAAATCCAAAATTGTATGTTAACTAAACTTAGAATCAATTATAAAAGATAAAGAATTGGGATGGAAGAGTAACTCTTATCACATGTGCTCTCTCCTTGCCTTCGTCATCTTCCAACTTCATCTTTATCTAATTAATATACAAGAAAGGATGAGCTAACAAACCTAAACTATCCTATACTAATGTAAAACTTAGAAAATATGAAGACTACATCTTGAAATGAAGAAGTATCTTCACCCTCCAATCTCTTTTTTGATTCTTGCAATGGTGTTCATATAGAGAAGAAGTGGTCCTAAAGGTGGTTATAGAGTCTCCACTTTACAGTTAAAATGTTTGGGATTCATCCCTCAAAAGTTATGAAATAATGGAGCTGAAGCAAGTTGAGCAAGTTGCAGCTGAAATGTTTGATTAGAATCTAGCTATAGATTCTCCACTGTTCATGGCCAGATTAAATTCGACCCAATATCAGGCCATATATCTAGACTTGGATTTAATTCCCTTGCTTTGTGAAATTTTGCTATTTGAAACTCTAGCTTCTGCCTCATATCTGGCCAGGAATCTGGTTAGGAATCCTTCCCTGCACTGTCCTGGTCCATTTCATGTTCAACAAATTTCTCCAACTCGCTCAATTCACCCTTGGCTCTAACCTCCTTTCAAGCTCTCCAATTGTACGAACTTTTGGACCATAACCAACTTATCTCAATCTTATTTCAAGTCCAATTAAGGTCAAGCTTGTTCTTCAAATATTACAAAAAAATCAAAAGTATGCGAGTAAATGGGACAAAATCACAATCAAAACACTAATATTCATTTAGAACCAATTCTAGCCAAAAAATGACCTTTTTTCTTCTTGCATCTTCCCAAAAGTGACTAAAAATGATAGATAATATCATTTAAGTATTAATAAAATACTTCCCCATACTTGAATCATTATTTGTCCTCAAGAAAGGAACACATACTCACCAAACTAAAAGGTAGAAACACTATATGCATTTTTTAAAATTTAATTCCTCATAACTAGGCAAATAATTATTATACAACCATTCAATTTACATTGAGCACTTATAATATCAAGTAAAGGAGAGATAATTATACCCTGATTTCAACAAGTTCAACTTAATCTCTTACCCTGACCTAATTCCACAAGCAAAAAAATCACGTAGTTATTCATTGATATTGTTCTCCTACAATCATGTTTTTCTTAAATTCAAATTTCAAGAGAGATTTATTCATATTTTGCTATTATCTTACTCAAATTGTGAAAGCACCTTTTAACACAAAGATCGACATTTTTAGATGAATACCACTGATTACTCAACATTTAACTTATTCTAGTTGCTTAACATACTGTTAATTCAAGTATCTTTTTATGTAAAATCAACAAATTTAGATGAAAACTTCTGGTTATTAAGCACAAGAATCATTGAAGTAGAACAAAAACTCTTATTCTTTCTGTTTCCTTTTCTCTTTTATCGTCTTTTCTTTTTCTTTCATTTTTATAATAAAAATAATTATCCTTCTCAAAGCAATAAAATTAATCATAGGAAGAGTATAACTATTATTGACTATGTCAATCACTTGTAAAATAAAGTAAAGAGAAGAAAATATAAGCATAATTTTTTTCACTTTACAAGATATATTTTTTAAAATGCAAAAATTCTGATTGCATAATCACTATTTTCAAGTCAAATGAGGAATGAATTTTCCAAAACACATATAATGTTTCAACAAATGAAAGAATCACAACGCTTGAGATTGGAGCAAATTGGCCCTTTTAAAACAAAATAGCAAAAATTTCAATAATTTTTGGGCCATAGTGAAGTTTTGGAAGAGAATTTGAAAAAATGCTAATAGAGTTTCCCCTTATAACTAGACAAATCTCCTTGCTAGCATCCCAATTGTTCACAAAGCAAAGTTTCCAAACTCAATTCCAATATTCCAAATGCATTCAAATCAACAAAAATCATTACAAGGCACAAAAATGCAAGTCCAACTATTCCCCTACCTCACACTTAAATATCACATTGCTCTCAATGTAAGAAAAGGAAAAAAGAGATAGAGTAAGGAACATTATTCCCCTAGCAAACTTGTGCAATCCAAATCCTATCCATGTGATATCGTGCCAACCCAAAATCAACAAACACTAGCAAGTAGTTCAAGGATATATGGATGAGTTCATCATGTCAAAAATAAAAAACAGAAGTTAACAAAAACTACAATTAAAAAGTCTATGAACATTAAGAAAAACAAATGAAAATGTTAGTAAATATGGGAAATCAAATAAGGTCAATTATAAGGTGTCATTTCAATGCCACCTTCGGGAGGAGTCGAGGGCATCCTGGATACCTAAGTGAGCTTCAATCCGCTTGAGATGCTCCACGTTTCTTCAATTTTCCCTATGATTTTTCTTCCCCTTGGCTTCAATGCAAAGCAATTTGTCCATCGACTTCTTGAATTGTGACCAATTATCTTGGGATGGTTGTGGAGGACAGGAAGAAGTTGGACCTGCTGACACTAGTTGATAAGTAGAAGTCCCAGTTCCTTGTTTTCCATCTTGGCGTACAAACTTCTCTTCTTTATCTTGTTGGACTCCACTCAGCCCTTTGTCTTGGACTAATGCTCTCCCAACATTTGTCAACCCCAAGAGCTTCTTACAAGTGATCATGCTTAAAATATCCTTCCCCTTGAGAAATTGGGCTGAAGATTCAAAGAGCCAATTTCTGCATGTGGAAAAGTCAGAGTTAATAATCTAGCATATGGAAAAGCATGCTTGGGATCGTTTCTACGAACAATTGCCCACATATGATTAGTGATAATACTTTCCAATGGAATCCCTTCGAGGTCACCTAATCTAGTTTCTGTTTTGTCAAGAAAGTAAACATCACTGATGCAAGCCTTATTTGTACCACTAGCCAGTGGAATGATGTTAGAGGAAAATAAGCACATGAGCAACTGATGATGGTCCTTAACAGAATAGGTCATGATGAAATGTCTGCCAGTTTCTCGTATGGATCTATATGTGGCCTTCAAATAGTTGACAGCTTCCTCAATTTTACATGATACAAAATCATTAGGTTTGACTGCCTTCTTTGCATGAACTGCGAAACCTTTATTAGAAACCTTGAGCCAATTAAGTAGACCAGTTCTATGGATGCATACATAAGTTCCTTGAGTTGTACTTACAATTTCCTCGGCATCATAATGATACATTTGCTTGTCCTCTACATTTGCATAAAACTCGTGGACAAGGTTCTCATAGCAAAGATTTGGGAGATTGAACAAATTCTCCCACTTCAATTTAGCAAAGTAGGACTTGAGGAGCTGATATTGGGCTTCGACCTCAAGAGCTATGTCTTTTTCCACCAAAACCTTAGCCTCCAGTCTTGACTTATAACAAGCCTCATTGGCGGTGGAGATGAATTGAGTGTTGTATTGTTTTTCCTCCTCGTCTTGCTCTGCTTCTTGTTGTTGTTGCTGCTCATCTTCAGATGATGATTTCAACTCCTTGACAATAGGACATCAACTCGCTATCTTTTTTTTTGCGGGCAAGTCGAGGTGTAGGTGTTGATGCCTCATCCTTGCGCGTAGGAGGGATGATTTTAACTCCAATTCTCTTAGATCAAGCCATTGTACTTGTGACGCCTCCACTTCTTCTTAGGGCGAACCAAAGGGTATCGGCGGGACGCCTGCCTAGCTCTCGTCAGGACTCGGTAAATTCAAATCCAAATTTAAAGATAAGTACCCGATAATACAAGTCTAAATGGAGAAAGGTCGCTTCCTTAAATAAACTTTCAAGTTTTACATCACAAGTTCTCACAAGTACATCAACATTCCCAAAATATACAATCATTATTATTCGACTAGTCAATTACATCCCACAATTTCTAATCAAAAGCAATCAAGTCGGCTTTTCTCCCCAAGATCTTTCAATCCGACCCTGTTAAGGAAAACAAAGCGAATGGGGTGAACTAATGCCCAGTGAGGTCAAGAAAGGCATGCAAGCGTATAGTTCAAATAACAATAACATTTATACAATAAATAAAACTATAAAGTTCAAGTAATTCACGATTAACAATTAAACACACTTGAGTAGGATACAGGAGCTCTCAAGAGCTAATTTCCACTTGCTTTGCCAAAATTTAATCCAATACCTCCTCATGATGAGACTCCATCACCCGGGTAAGTAATTAAGTCCGTAGAATTTCACTTACTCCATTTATGGTTCTGAGTTGACATGAGAGGTACCTCCTACCCGAATCTGTGTGGTACATACTATCGCTCAGTGGTCGATGAGACATCGCTCCAATCAACTTATACTTTGTTTATGGTTCTGAGTCGACATGAGAGGTACCTCCCACCCGAATCGGTATGGTACATGCTTCCGCTCAGAGCTCACGAGTTAAATATGTCCATGTACAATTACCACTCATATGTATTCACGTAATAAGTATCACATAATTAAGAGAGAGAGAACGAGGACAT
Organism: Coffea arabica; assembly: GCF_036785885.1. Taxonomy (NCBI): domain Eukaryota; kingdom Viridiplantae; phylum Streptophyta; class Magnoliopsida; order Gentianales; family Rubiaceae; genus Coffea; species Coffea arabica. The sequence continues at coordinate 24,887,165 of NC_092321.1, forward strand.
CTCCACGAGTAAAAATATGATTTGTCGATAAGATTTACTTCGATCGACGTCGAGTCAACACAAATGTAATTTGCAATGGCAGCACTTCACTTAATTCACATAGCAATTCACTTTACACAATTCAAATAGCAATTCACATAGCAATTCACTTCACACAATTCGAATATCAATTCACATAGAACAATTCAATTGTAGCATCACTTAAAGGAGAACGAGTGCGGTAAAGTACACACTTGTCTCAACAATTCCATAACACTCAATTAACAATTAAAGCATTTATCAACAATTCATGCACTTGACACTCACCAAATCACAATAAGGGAGTAAGTGCAAAAGATCTTTAATGATCCGCTTCGAAATTCTCTTCGAGACCTTCTCGATCGCCTGAAGAAAACGATCAATAATCACTCTTACACATTTTCACAAATTCGTAGAATGCACACAATCTTTAGAATTCAAGTCAATATCCTTATAAGAGTTTCACTTTATCGAAAATCAAGATTCAAAAGTGAGGATTTTAAAGTTATTAAAGAAACTCATATTCCCCACGAAATCGGGTTCAGAACAATATACCAATATCAAGATAAGAAGTCAAGTTCTCAAAATTTCTTTTTCTAAGAAATAGGCAAATTTCAGCTTTGCGCGTCAAATTTAGAAAAATCAGATCTTGTACTCAGTAGGTCCAAAATTGGAAAACTTAGTACCGTTGGAAACTAGATCCAATGTACTAAAAGTTCCTATAAGACATCTTTCCAAGATTATAAACGGAAGACAATCAATTTTCAGCTCAAAGTGGCTGATCTGAACAAGCAAGACAGTTTCGGTCATGTTTTCGGCAAATTTTGAAAATTCGGCAAAATTCACAGAAAGTGAACTAGTCGTTGAAATTCGTAACACAATAAGAACTCCAACCAAGGTTTCAAACACGACAAATAGAACAAAATTTGTAGTTTTGAGAGCCAAGATATAGCAGCTCAAAGTTGGCCAAAATTGAAGACTGTTCGGTAAATTTTTCAGATTTGAAGAACAATTTTGGCACATCATTTGGGTTTCAAAATGGTTTTAGAATAACACAAAATTTCATACAATTAAACTTCCATATGAGAAATACTCCTCTATCAAATTTCACATAAAAACTCGTACGGGAAGGTAGTTAACAAAACTTCCAAAGTTCAAGAAATTCCCAAAGCAAATCTGTCTTCTTGCTTTGTTTTCCTTTTCAAACACTTTGCACCATGAAATCAGTCCCATTTTTGTTCATTTATGAAACCAAGGTCCAAGAAACATTTCATAAGCAATTGATAGTTGGTTGACGTCAAAATTTCAAAATAAAACATTTCACAAACAACTAAACCAGTCGGCCAGCAAAAGGAAGGGTTTTCCAGCTTTGCCGCAATTTGGAAATTGAACAATTTTTCACTCAATACAACTTGAAATTAAGAATGGTTGGTGGTGTTGGAAACTAGATTCAAAACTCTACATTTCATTAGAACAAGTCATTTTCAAAATCAGCTCATAAGTGAGAGAAAATAAAGCCACATGCAGCTTCTATCTTTCTCTCGGACAGACCATCAAAATAGGACAACAATCTTTGCCGAATCTTTGCCTAATTTTATACCGTTGGAAAGCTACAAATGTCTAGTTTCAAATGCCGCAAACGGAATTCGATTTCAACTTTTGTACAAAGAGTTATGTTCTATCAAAGTGGTACTGTTCAGACAGCCTGAACATGTTTTTCAGGTTTCTTCAATTTTCGAAATCTCAAATTTTCCTCAACCAATTCAAATGATTTTTGGTAGAAACTTTTTGCACACCATATACAACATATATACATCAGTTTCATAGTCATTTGAGCATAGAAAATTGGAAATATAAGCAAGGCAATAACAGGACAGATTCAGCCAGCATTCCTGCGCAATTTTCCTTTGGCCTTTCCTTCATTTCTCCCCATAATCTTTTCATCTACACACATAACAATCATATTCAAGCAATTACACCTCAAGCCAGCTACCTAGAGGTCACCACAAGGCCGCTAGCCTAACATTTAAAATAAGAAATTAAACACCTCAAGTCCGCTAGCCTAATCCATGCTTAGGGTTCAAACCCTTTGCAAATAAAGCTCCAACTTTGAAGAAAATGGAAAGGTTCAGATTGATGAAGACTACCTCTTAGCTTGTGAAGAAACCAGAAATTTTTGACCGAATCTCCCAAGAAAACCACAAGAAGATGTCCTCCTCCAAGCTAAAGTTGCTCTCCAAGTGATATGTGAGTTGTGTGAAAAATTTGAGGTGAAATGGTAGCAAGAATTTGGAGTAAAAATGGTGAGCTTTCTTCCCTCTTCCCTTGAGGGTTTGGCCGACCAAGATGGAGAGGAGAGAGTGTGTGGTTGGTGTTGTGAAGCTTCCTTTGGAAGCTTGAGGGATTTGTGGCAAAAAATCTTACAAAAGTCAACTACGAATAGTATACGAGCGATGGTTTCGTACCACCATTTTCTCTCGGTTCGATACACTTGTGCACTAATCCTCTAATGTAATTCCTTTAACACTATAATTATTCACTCTTAGTAGTCTAATATAAGTTCCTTAAATCTCCACTTAGCCGTTCCGGCTCGATTTACGCAAACTTCCGATTCGCGCGCGATAAAGCAAAACTTATAAGAAATTCATGTAACGATGATATAATTAACTAACTCTAGGGTAAATAATTATAAAAATAACTATTTTAAGAATAAAACGTGAGTCCTTAAATCTCCAAGATCATTGCACTCTCGGATCGAATATTGCCTCGAAAAATGTGTATTCGCTATTTCTTACTAAACAAGCCTCAGAAAATTAAATTTGCTAATGGGACATTTTAAAAATATAAGTAAGGCATTGTTCCATGTAAATGGATTTAAAATGGTTGAAATAAATTATTCGGAGAAGACAGGTGAATAAATATTTAAATAAGCTAGTAAAATAAGATAAAAATAAGAAAATTTTCAGATCCTCACAGTACTATATACATAAATATTAATGATAACAACTGATTAATAGGTACTTAGCTTCCATCATCATCTATTAGAAAAAATATGACAACAAGCTTAATTGCCTAACTTTTCACTAAAAGTAAACTCACATAGAAATGACTTACTCATAAAGACATATTGCACACAATTAATTAAAGTATAGCCTAACTGAATAAAATGAGTTCCAAAATTTAACCGGAGTTAACATTCACCCATGCAATTATTCTTGAATTGCAAAATTTTCCAAAATCATCACTAGTGTAGACTTATTCCAAATTAGAGGCAAATTCCTAGAAACAACTCTAAAGGGTGTTAGAGGTCATTTGGTAAAGTTTCTTTGAAGATTTAATGGTGGAAAGTCGAAATTATAAGGTCAGTGTATGAGTGTGTGTATGTGTGTTAGACATTTGAAGAAGAAGAAGGATGATGAATGATATTCGACCTGGGTCTTGAAGTTTGCAAGGCAAACCCAGCAAAATTTGGTCAAGGATAGAGGGATGAATACCAGATTGGATATTGGCTAGAGACCAGTTTTCTGGTCTTTTTGGTTCCCTACACATCCAGCCTATAATCTGGTCCAAAGTGGCTTGAATTTGACGCAAAAAGCTGCAATTTCTGCATTTTTCTCCTTTGGTTTTACTTTTAACAAATATTTTTGCAAACAGCCCGTTTTCAACTATTTTCATGTTCAAAGAATAAATGCAAGTTTTAACCTAGAAAAATGCAATATGTGCATGAAATGCAAGAAATGAGACAAATGAATGTGAGAAACTCCCTCTAAGGCCTCATTGATTGCACTTTAAACCATTTGCACGAGTCCTTGATGTTGCAACCAACAAAATACATACAAATACAAATCAAACAACATGAAACACTGAAAAGACAACAAATCATTAGGTTGTCTTCCAACAAACACTTCTTTATAATCATTATGTAGACACCAAAGTTTCAATTGTATTTAATTCAATTTTAGCTTTTTATTTTATTTTATTTATTCTTGTTTTTATTTTATTTCATTTTAGTTGACTAAGTTTGCCAAGATGATAGTTAGTCTTTATTTTATTTATTTATTTTAGTAAATTAGGTTCATCATTTTTCTTTTTAAAATATTTTTGCATTAAACTTCGGAAAAAGAAAATTCTTACAAAAATTCCAATCATTTTATCTTTTCAAATTTTTGTAAAACAAAATAAAATGAATTTTTGCAAGGTAAACAAAAAGAGAAGGAGGAATGTAACATTTGTTATTTATCCTAAATTTGTTTTGGAAAACAAAAAAATTAAAAAGGAAAAATATGTGGAACACATGCATAATAGATAGGTGGAGGCCATGCAAACTAGTTAAGTGTGATGGATAGGCATTAGACAAGTGTCCCCATTTTTTGTTGACACCACAACACTTGCTAGATTAGGTGGCAAGACACTTGTTGATTTGGGAAAAATTGGGAGAAAAACTAAAAACAAAAAAAAGGAAAACAAAAGGAAGAAGCTACGGGAATCAAGAGGGAGTGAAACCAAGCAAAAAAAAAAAAGAAAAAGAGAGAGGCTGAGAGAGGCACCAAGAGAGGAAAATCTGGAAAGGGGGCTGCGGGCAGGAAACCAGAGAAAAAAAAAGGCAAGAAAACAAGAAGGAATCGGGTAAGACTGGAGAGCAAGAAAGGAAAAATGGGTTTCAAAAAACAAGAAAGAAAGGAAGGAAGAGAGCTTCGGGTGGTGGAGGAAAACAAGGAAAAAGAAAGAATGAAAGAGGAGGAAAAGAAGAGGGTTTGGTCAGCTGGGGAGGGACTTCGGTGAAAGAAGGTTTTAGCAATGAAGGAGAAAAGGAGAGAAGAGAGAAAAGAATCGAGAGAAAGAAAGAAAGGGAGAGGGGAAGAGATTCTGGCGAGAGCAAGATCAAGGGAGAGGAAAAAACGGGAAGCTTCAGGGAAGATCAGAAAAGGAAAACAAGAAAGAAAGGAAGAAAAAAGGGTTTGGTCAGCTGGGGAGGGACTTCGGTGAAAGAAGGTTTTAGCAATGAAGGAGAAAAGGAGAGAAGAGAGAAAAGAATCGAGAGAAAGAAAGAAAGGGAGAGGGGAAGAGATTCTGGCGAGAGCAAGATCAAGGGAGAGGAAAAAACGGGAAGCTTCAGGGAAGATCAGAAAAGGAAAACAAGAAAGAAAGGAAGAAAAAAGGACGTCGGGGAAAGAGGGTTTCAGCAACAAAGGAGAAAAGGAAGAGTGGAGAAGAAAAAGGAAAAAAAGAAGAGAAAGGGAGGAATGGGGGAAATCTGGGAAAGGTTAGGAAGGAAAACAACAAAACAAAAGAACGAAAAAGAGAGGCAAAAGAGAAAACAGAAAGTGCAGAAAATCTTTCTGCAAAACCCATTATCAGGCTGACGAAGCAGCCATGTTCATAGGGGATTTCCGATTAAATCTCTTGCTTTTAAGAGAGTTTCTTCACTTCTACATCATCTTGAGACGCATTGGAAGAACTTTTGTGTAGAAAAAATTTAAGGAAAACAACTCTAAGAAGGCCAAATCGAAGCCCCAAATTCCGGGTTCATCAGGGCTGAAATTTCGGCAACAAAATTTCTGGGCTTAGCTCCAGCAAACGACAAGCATTTCTTGGGGGAATCTCACGTCCATTCGACCGTAAGAACATTCCCAGGTATATCAAAACTCCTTCCCTTGTTGATTTAACGCTTTGTTACAAATATTGAAACCCATTTGGACATGAAATCTTGAGTTTGGTTGCTGGTTTGATATGTTTGTTTAATGGCTCTGTCATGCCTATTTGTCTGATGATTTCTAGTTTGGCATTAGTCATTTAGAGTTTGATGAAAGGTTAAATGAAATCAGAAGAGGTTGATGCTTACATAAAAGCCATGAAATAGATTTTCTTATCTTTTTATCCTTTCTGTTTCTCTCACTTTATTTCCGCATAAGTTGTAAAGTCTTGCTATGATGTTGGCATGCGTAGATCTAGAGCTGGGTTCTGTTCCAATTTTGTTTTTAGGTCAGAAAGCATAAGAGATTTATCTTGGCACATTATTCGAAAGTTTGATTGGGTTCGTGATAGGGTCAGTTTTCTTTGTTGCTTAACATCTGCGGTCCTTGTTAAAGATGAATTCAGAAACACAGCCAAGCTTCTTCGAGCTTTGCATGGAAATTTCAGACAAATTACATTTTAACCCCTCAAGTTTCTCCTTATTCTACTATGGCCCAGAAAATTGATAAATTTAATCAATTTTGTCCCTTTAAAATGTTAATTTTTCTTTGGCATGTTTTTATGTGATTTTTTGGTTAGATTATTTTAGGATGAATTTTGAAGTTTAACAATTTTTGATAGATTTATAGTTTTTGATTTGAATTTTTGTAAAAATGGTTTAGATTTGGGTAATATTTTTTGTTTGGGGTTTGGTGAGAGGGTTTTGATTTATTATTGCGAATTTTAGCATTTGATTTTGGTAGGCTTCATCTTAAGCCATTTATTTTATTTTATTTTAATTGAGACCCTTAATATTTGTAATAATAATGATTTGACCCCTCAAACTTCTTTAATTCTTTCAATTGGATCCTTGTTTGTTTTAATTTGTTGAATTTGGATTGTTTACTTTCATTTGAATACTTTGATTGATTCAACTTCATGTTTATTTCCATCTCTTATGATTATTTGTTAATTAAAGTGATGTCTTGATCTTTTCCTTTGTTTTGGAGGGTAAATTAGAAAAATTTCATTTCATTAGATCACCAATTCAAGGGAGGTACACTCTACTTCTTTATTTTTGACTTTACTTGATTCTACGTGCTCCTATGTGACTGTTGACCTTGGTCCCTAGCTTTTGATGTTTACAAAACAATGGATAATACTAATATCTCTTCAAGAAATATTTTCAACTATGAAGCAAATTAGGTTCAAAGATTAAGTGCATTGAAAGGGACAAATGCTGATGAAAGCTGTCGGACGCTTGGATCGGACGTCCGATACTCATTGCGCAACTTCGGACGCATAAAGAACTCCATCACCGGACGTCCGAAAGAATTAAGACATTTCACTTAGCTCACTGACCTCTTTTGGACGCAAGCATCGGACATCCGATAGAATCGTTCAAACTCGACGAAAGCTATAGGACGCTCACAAAGACATTACCGGACGTTCGATAGAATTGAAATATTCCTTCTAAACTCATTGCCTGATGTCGGACGCATGGTTCGGAAGTCCGAAAGAATTGAAGAAAATCTCTTAAGCTCATTGCCTGCTGTCGGGCGCAAAAAACAGGACTATCGGACGTCCGACACTCCCAACGGCTAGTTGACTGTTCAGCTACTTTCTATCCGTTGGAAGCATTAATGAAACACTTTCTTGGTCTCCTATAAATAGAGCATAGTCAGATATTTTAAATAACTTTTGCACACTGAAGATACAAAAGATCTAGAGTAGTTTTAGTGAGAAAACACTCTCCAAGGAAGATTTGTAGTCTTAGTGGTGTGAGGTTTATTATAACTTTTCATTTGTGAGTGAATACTTCATGAGTGTAGCTCTGTGAGGGCTGTTCTGGGGAAAAATAAAACTTCCTAACTTGACCGAGTGCAGCTCGGGACAAGAAGGAGGTGAACCTTCTTTTGTACACAAGAGTCATTGTAATTCATCAATTTGAAGAAATTTGTTTGAATTAATCTACAAGCTCAAGAGGAATTGGGTAGTTAATTGGTTTGCAATTCTTTCCTTTTTATTTACTTATTGTTACGTTTGTGATCTATACATTGCTTATCTCTTCTACTTCTCTCAAGTGATTTTGTTAATTCATTAATTAATTCATTGTGTGATCACTTAGAAAAGAGAGTAAATTTCATATTGAGCAAAAAGTGCCCATAACTTAATTAAGTTTTTAATCAATCTAATTCCTCCCTTTTAGGTTGTTTTCGATCCTTTCAATTGGTATCAGAACTTGGTCTCCTGGAGATTAAACTCAATCGACTTTGGAATAAAAATGACAACCAACAATGTCATATTTTTTGAGGGACAATATGTGATTAGACATCCAATGTTTAATGGGTCAAATTATGTGAGTTGGTAGGAAAGAATGATTATTTTCTTACAATCTATTGATATTGAATTGTGGTTTATTGTTAATGAAGGTCCATATGATGCCTCTATAATAGATGAAGTTACTCATAGACCAAAATAAAAAATCAGAAATGAATTGACTGGTGAAAATAGAACCCACCTTATCTTGAATGCTAAAACTATGAATGTGTTGTATAGTGCCTTAGATTTAAACGAATCCATTAGGGTCAAAGGGTGTAAGTCCGCTAAAGAAATTTGGGACGAACTTAGAGAAATCCTTGAAGGGAGTGAAAATGTGAGAGAACAAAAGAAGTCTATTCTGGTTACCAAATATGAATCATTTAAGATGGAACCCCATGAAAATATTGATCAAATGTATTGTAAATTCAATGATCTTATTAAAGATTTAGAGGTTCTAAATAAGGAATATACCTTAAGAGAGAAAAATAGAAAAATCTTAAATGCTCTGTCTAATGATTGGGAAAGTCAAGTGACTGCTATTGAAGAGGCAAGAGATCTAAATTCAATGCCTATTGAATCTCTTGTAAATTCTTTAACCTCTTATGAGTTGAAACTTAATTCCAAAGTGCAAGAGGAAGAAAATGCAAAGGTGAGGAAGAGTATTGCTCTAAAATCCTCGCAAGATGAAGATGATTCAGTTTCCTTGGATGGAGATGATGTGAAAGTTGATGACAGTGATATTGTACTCATCACAAGAAGTTTCAAAAGAATTCTCAATAAGAGAAGATTTAGAAAAGGAGAACCTAGTAATTCATTCCCAAATCAGTTCAATAACTCAAGAAACAAAGGGAAGTAAGAGTTCAATAAAAATCAAACTAACAAATGTTTCGAGTGCGGCCAACTTGGACACTACATGAGTGAGTGTCCGATGATGAAAAAGAAAGAAAGAAGAAAATCAAGATTCAATAACTTTCAAATCACATAGAATAAATGTAACTCCGATGGTGAAATTGAAAAGGAAGAAGAATCTGCTCAATTGACTTTTATGGCCATTGGAGATAATGAGGTAACATCTTCTAACTCTCAATTTGAAAGTGATGATGAAACTAATGATGATCTTGAATCTTTCATTATAAAATTGCATGATAGTTTGAAAGAATTTTATGTTAGAAATAAGGAATTAAAACATAAAATTGGCTTTCTTCTTCAGGACAATGCACGTCTTTTTCAAGAAAATAAAAAACTGAAAACTGAAAGTGATTTCTTAAAAAAGAGTGAGACTATTTTACACTTTGAACTTGATAGAAAAATAAGAATTTGTGAAATGTTAAAAAAGGAACAAGGTGATTTGAAAAAAAGAATGGATAATTGAAATGAGTTGCTCCAACATAAAAAACAAGACTGCTTTCAAGGTAATAAATCAAAGGCTCATCTTGGCACTCATGAGAAGAGGATAAATTTTGGTGCAAATGAATTTGCTATTTATAAGAGAAGACAAGTAAGATTTATTAAACCTGTTCATGTAAATAACTCTTTGGTTATGTGTAATTTTTGTCGTAAAAAAGGTCACATGAAAAGTGATTGTTATGTGAGAAAGAATATGAGAAGAGACATGAAATGCATGTGGATAATTAGACATGATGTTAACTCTAACAAATAGGAGATATTGATAAGATTGATGAGATTCTTGTTCATAATATTTTTTTGTAATTTTCTTTTGATGTTTATGATATTTTGAACTGAGTTTTCCTTGATATTTTTTAAAAATTACTGAAGTTTTACGATGACAAAAAGGGGGAGAAATGAATAATGCTGATCGAATGATACTGATCTAATGATGATTTGTTTTGAAAATTATTTTGATTGTTATTTCTCTATTTGATACTTCTTTCATTTCTTTATTTGATAGTTCTTTTGGTATCAATTATCTGTGATATGTTGGCAAATGTTAGTATATTTGTGATTGCTGAATTCTGGTATCATCTCTCTGCTTTCATTTGAAATACTGGATTCTCAATTATTGTTATTGAATTATGGTTGTTGGATTTTACTCTCATCTTATGATGACAAAAAGGGGAGAAATGGATGTTATGTGAAAGGGAGAGTTGTTCTGAGCTTATAAAATTTTTTTGATGTAATGAGTGAGAGGGAGTTTATACTCATATGCAAAATCTTTTTCTTTCTTCTATTCATTGTTTTGTCATCATAAAAAAGGGGGAAAATATTGAACTTGGTACCTAACTTTTGATGTTTATAAAATAATGGATAATACTAATATCTCTTCAAGAAATATTTTCAGTTATGAAGCAAATCAGGTTCAAAGATTAAGTACATTGAAAGGGACAAAGGCTGCTGAAAACTGTCGGACGCTTGGATCGGACGTCCGATACTTATTGCGCAACTTCGGACGCATGAAGAACTCAATCACCGGACGTCCAAAAGAATTAAGACATTCTACCTAACTCACTGACCTCTTTCCAACGCAAGTATCGGACGTCCGATAGGATCGTTCAAACTCGACGAAAGCTGTCGGACACTCACAAAGACATTACTGGACGTCCGATAGAATTGAGATATTCCTTCTAAACTCATTGCCTGATATCGGATGCATGGTTCGGACGTTCGAAAGAACTGAAGAAAATCTCTTAAACTTACTGCCTGCTGTCGGACGCAAAAAACAAGACTATCAGACGTCCGACACTCCCAACGGCTAGTTGACTGTTCAGCTACTTTCTATCCGTTGGAAGCATTAACGAAGCACTTTCTTGGTCTCCTATAAATAGAACATGGTCAAATATTTCAAATAATTTTTGCACACTGAAGATACAAAAGATCTAGAATAGTTTTAGTGAGAAAACACTCTCCAAGGAAGATTTGTTGTCTTAGTGGTGTGAGATTCATTGTAAACTTTTCATTTGTGAGTGAATACTTTATGAGTGTAGCTCTGTGAGAGTTGTCCTGAGGGATAGTAAAACTTCTTAATTTGACCGAATAGAGTTCGGGGTAAGGAGGAGGTGAACCTTCCTTTGTACACAAGAGTGATTGTAATTCATCAACTTGAAGAACCTTGTTTGAATTAATCTACAAGTTCAAGAGGAGTTGGGTAGTTAATTGGTTTGCAATTCTTTCCTTTTTATTTACTTATTGTTACGTTTGTGATCTTTACATTGCTTATCTCTTCTATTTCTCTCAAGTGATTTTGTTCATTCATTAATTGATTCATTGTGTGATCATTTAGAAAAGAGAGTAAATTTCATATTGAGCAAAAAGTATGCATAACTTAATTAGGTTTTTAATCAACTTAATTCACCCCCTCTTAGGTTGTCTTCGATCCTTACAGTGATTTTATGTGTGTAATTGCATGCTTTTTTTTGAATATTTTTTTTTCATCTATTTATTTATTCATTTCATTTGTTTTAATTTTATATATTTATTTTAATTTAATTTTTAGTTATTTGAGAGGCATTTAAATGCCAAATTATAATAGTTAGGTTATTTTCATTTCATTTCATTCTTTCCCCCTCTTAGATTGTAGTTAGGGCCCCCAAATGTAATAATTAGGTCTTTATTCGGTTTATTTGCTTTGTGTGTTTTGCATGCTATGTGTTTACCGCTTTCTTAGGGTATTGCATCTAAATATCATGTTTATGTGCTATGTATTTTATGTGAGTGTAGTTGTTGTTATCATGTTTATATGATTTATGTGATTATAACAAAATATATGACGTCACCATACTAGTCAAACGCTAGTTGTGGCCCTTTGTTCCGATTTCTCACTAGTCCAACGCTAGTGAGAACTTATAGACATGGCTAGTCCAATGCTAGACTCTTAGGAACCGTTCACGCGTTAAAACATGTTTGTGTGACAAATCACTACATTTCATACATTTTTTCTATTTTTAGGGTCCTTACCATTTTTGTATGATATTTTCCCCTATATGTATATCCCTTATCCCATATTTTCCATATATATATATATATTTTTCTTATCCCTATGTGTGAGACATGACATTAGACTTACATTTCATTAAGAAAATTAGAATTAGATTAGATCATTTGTTTGATTAGATAGGAAATCACCCTTTAAATATTGAATATGGACGAGTGTGGCTTCTTAGTCTTGACACGCTCGTATTCCCTCTATAAAAGAGAAAATTGAGTCACGAATTTTAGTACCCCCGCACCCATTATGATGCATTCGCTTAGGTCATGTATATTTGGATATTATCATTTTCTTTTTTTTTCATACCCAAAACTCATGCAAGGCATTTCCAATTTCATATATACACAGATGCCAAATTACATTCCAATATGTTGGCAAAATAAACCAAATTTAGAGGTATTTTTTTTTTCAAAGGAAAATGACTTTATTAATCATACCGCAAATGCAAAGGGAACATTATAGACCAGCTGCTACTTACCAACTATCTAACCTCGTGTCTATGAAAGCTCGAAAGCCCCAACCTATCAAGTGTGATATCACCTCTCACTAGTCGAGGCAACTCACTGACCGACCCATACGTTAGATTCACCCCAGAGTCCACCCGAACATTTGAAAGCCTATCGACAGGTCTATTCGCCTCCTGAAAACAATGAGAAATCTCCCTAATAAACCTTCTAGCGTCCAACAGCTCCCTGCGCAACCTCCAAGAGCATCTCATTTTTCCTTGAATGATCTAAACAAACCCCAGAGAATCAGATTTTACGTGCAAGTCCAGGAACCCCTTATCCAACGCCAACCGAACACCATAAAGAAGCGCTTTCAATTCCGCATGTAGGCTCGTTAGCTCCCCAAAGAAACACGAGAACCCTAGAAGAAACCCACCATCACAACTCCGAAACACCCTTCCTTCTCCACTCCTGCTAGGGTTACCCCTTGAGCATCCATCGGAATTCAGCTTCACCACTGGCTGCACCGGACACCTCCACCGAACTATTCGCACTTGGTATCGTCTCGCCAACCCAGCTACCGTAGCAAAGAAGCTTGGCCAACCTTGACCAGGGATAACAGTATTCTTAAATTTCAGGTGAAATAAGTCGCACAGGTCACCAAAGATTCTCTCACAAACGAGTGCAACCGGCAACAATTGACCCTCAAACACGGATTTATTACGCATTTTTCACAAGTTCCAATAGATCAAAGAAGGCAACAAGTGGAAGAGATACTGAAGGTGTGGATTCCCACTAGATTTCAACCACCAACTAATCACCCTATGTCTTACCGTGGAGGATGCACCAAACCCTCCAACCACTACCTCAAAGTAATTCTAGATTTTGCTCGCCACCTTCCCAGTACAAAAGATATGGTCAATAGTTCCGGGCATAGAGATGAGCAACAAAAACAATGAGATGGGCCTAACACTCCAAGCTGATGTAAACTATCCATTACAGGCAATCTGGCACCCAGCAATCACACCATGAAGAAAGAAATGTTAATCGGCAAACCCTGAATCCAGATCGAGGAGTACATACAAGAGCTGTTCCCATCTCTCTGAACACGTTGGTAGGCTGACAATATGAAAAAATCCCTGGAGGTACTGGGGGCCCCCAGACCATTACATCCGGGGGTGCCAGAGAGGGAGGATCAATCTTCAAGATCTGTCTTACCCATCAGGCGGGTAGCACAGAGTTTAACTTCTGCACATTACACCAACCTTGCTCAACGAAGTCGGAGACTGCATATTCCTGGAAGGTATCCACCTGGCGACATAATAGACCTTGCCCCAACCAATTATCATGCCAGAAACTGGCAGAGCCGCTGGACAAGAGCCAAAGAATCTGTTACTCCGTATCCCTCTGAATAGCCACCATCCTTTTCCAAATCCACGAGCTCCCCGGAGAGGCATCAGCAAAGCACGGGTGAGAGTTTGGACAATATTTGCAGTGCATGAACTCAGCCCATAACGACTGACGCAACCTAAACTGCCACCATAATTTCATAGAGAAAGCCTCAAACACATACCTTAACGAACGCAAACCCATACCCCCTATCATGCGATTTGCATAACCGATCCCATTTTATCCAGTGGAACCGCGGCCCACCCTCGGAGGAGCCCCAAAGAAAACCAGCAAAGATCTTTTCCAACAAACCAAATAGAGACTTGGGAGGAGTCGATGCCACAAACAAATGAATAGGCATCTAGGAAAGCACACTTCTAAGCAAGACCAACTTACCACCATGTGACAATAGCCTCCCTTTCCATGATAGCACCCTGCCCATAATCGAATCACAAATTTCCGAGAAATAACACTTTTTCCTCCACCCAACGTATTGGGGGCAACCCAAATACTTGACCGGAAACTCGCGTGGTTGAATCCAATGATCTCTCCAACCATATGTTTCCTCATCTTAGGGAATTTGCCATGAGACAAGAAACAACTCTTCTGATGGTTCACCTTCTGTCCTGACACTGAAGCATAAGCCTCAAGCACGTTCATGACCAAGCGAACTGACCTCTTCAGTCCACTAGAAAAGATAATCACGTCATCGGCATAGGCCAAGTGTGTAATGCTCAGACAACCTAGAGGGACTTTAAAAGGCATAAAACCCCGGCAATGGAGCAAAGAGTTCATTGAGGTGTTTTCAGATGCGTTGGAAAGCTGAAACATAGGGCTAAAATTTTTATGTTTTGGCCAAAGGCTGATTTGATACGGATCAAAGTGAAAAATGAAGCAAAAAATGTGAAATCTCAAAACTGCCCGCGGAAAAGAACATTTGGCAGCCAGGGATATGTTAGTCATTTCACATGCTACAGTGCTCCGATTGAGTTGAAATTTTATAGGAAGCTATATACCACCTTTTCCTACAATTTTCATGTTTTGACTTAAGCCTAATTCGGCCTCTAACATGGACGAATGAAGCTGGTCAGAAGCAAGGCAGTTCAATCTTAAAGCTGAAAATTTGATGAATTCAAGGTATAAAATTCTCATTCTTGTCTTAAACCGCTACTCCAACTCCCTATCTAAGCTTTTTAACATCATATGCTACATAATCAATAAGAAACACCGAACAACTCAAACCCTAGCTCAAAATCCACCATATCCATCAAAACTACTTAAATAACTATCATTAGCCAAGAGTATGAGTTGCTATACAAACTTAAACAAGATTAAGGAAGAGAAAAGCAAAGACAGCCTTAATACCTTGCCAAAGATGCTTGCAAGAGAAACCTCAACCTTTCCTTTCCAAACCTTTAGCACACCAAGCTTCCCAAGTTCCCAAATAAGAGGTTAATCGGTTTAAATTTTCAGTTTTCACTCAAACTAAGCTAGAAATCAAGATTGAAATGAAGTGGTTTTTCTCTCCTTTTTTCTTCCTTAAGTTTGGCCACCATAGGAGGATAATGAAGGAAGAATGAAGTTCAAATAAGAAGCTAAGACTTGAGTTGGGTCAAAGATAGTTGGATGACTTCCAAGTGTCACCACAAGATCATTTCTCAAAATTTTTCCTTTTCCCTTGGTTCTTGTAGTCAATAATTTCGGCCCTCTTGATTTGAGGCTGATATTTATGCACTAATAACAATGATATTAAGTTAATAAAGTGGTGGTTAAGTGGTGTGTTCAATCGGTAGCGAACGGTACACGTCGGTTCAACTCGATTTTCCTTAAATCGCGTGTACTAGTGTTTTAATGTATGATTCACTAACTTATTATTATTACTTCTAATCACACACTTTCACTTATCTAAAACTCACTCTTAATCACCAAATTGAGTACACACTCCTCACCAATTAATTACACTACCAAAATACGCGGAAACCCTAATTTGCCCGAACGATGAAAGTAAGGGAAAAACTCTTAATTCTATGATTTATTGCAACTATGGAGAAGGTAAATGAGTAGTAAAGTTATTACAAAGTAATTTATTCAAAATAAAAGGAAATTTTAAGAAAATAAGAAGAATTTTGCGAGTCCTCACAGATCCACCTCTCTCCAAACCCAAACTTTCTTAACACTTGAAACAAGAAAGGCCAAGAGACTCTGTCATAAGCCTTAGCCATATCCAGTTTCAACACTACATTTCCCCCTCTATTCGATCGCCGAATATCAAATATCAGCTCTTGAGCCAACAAGAAATTATCAAAGATCTGCCTGCCCTTGACAAACCCACTTTGTTGAGGAGAAATAATGCTCCGAAGCACCTTTGCCAAGCGAACAACCAAGATCTTTGAAATTACTTTATTGACAAAGGTGCAGAGACTAATCGACCGAAATTGACTGAAGTGTTGGGGAGAGTTTAACTTGGGGAGCAGCACATTCAACATTGAGGAGATACTCTTCGGCATCTCATGCCTGCAAAAGAAACTAGTCACTACTTCACATACATCGCTAAAGTAAAGAACCAACCTGTAAATCCATCCGGGCCAGCCGCACTCTCCCCATCCATAGAAAATATCACCTCTCTTATCTCCTCACTCGAAGGAAAACACTCCAACTCAACATTTTGTGCATCAGAGATAACCTTAGGAACCACCTCTAATATACTCCACGACCCCATGGCAAGCTCAGCCGAAAGTAAGGACTTGAAGAACTCCACCACGTCTGTAGAAATCTGGCCTTTATCCGAGATCCACTCCCCCTGGTCATTCTTAATATGATGTACGATCGACCTAGCTCTTCTCTCTGCACCACCGAATGGAAGTACTTCAAATTTCTGTTCCCGTCCTTCAGCCATTTAACCTTGCTTTTTGCTTCCAATAGCCTTCCTCCCTAACCAGAGAGTTTCTCAATACCGCCGGGGCTTCTTGAAGCGCTAGCCAATGTGGCTGAGATGGCTCATTGTCAAAAGCCGCCTCCGCTACTTCTATTGCTTCTTCCGCCCGTTTCACCGCATCAAAAATATTACCAAACACTTCACGAGACCAAAGTTGAACGGCTCGTTTAACAAGATGTAGTTTTGCAGCCAAACGTTGCAGTGGACGCCTAGAACAAGGAATTGCCCAACTCGTCCTAATAAAGTCCAGTAACTCTGACCTTGACATCCAAATGTTCAAGAACCGAAATGGTTTAGGCTTGTTATCGAGTCTAGTTGTAGTTGAAACTAATAGTGGAGCGCGATCCGAAGGCTCCCTCTCCAAATGCTGCACCAGTAAATGAACCCCCAACGAAGAGGCTGACTGATTGACAAGCACTCTGTCCAGGCACTTCCAAATACGAGCCAATCCCCCCTATTATTACACCATGTAAAGGAGACCCAGAAAAGCCAGCATCAGAGACACCCGCCAGCGACATGAATGTTCTAAACTCCACCCCTTCATCTGCTCGAAAGGGCAAGCCGCCCCTCTTTTCCTCTGCACTAACAATGACATTGAAATCCCCCGCCACCATCCACGGGTAGTCCAATGGATTTTCCGCTAACAGAGTGGACCAAAGCAATGTGCGCTCCTGGTCGGTGCACTTTGCATGAACAAAAGAGAAGTAAACCGGACTTGATAAAAGCTGAGACGTAACTTTGAGAGATAAGTGTTGAGCTGACTTTCCAACACGATCACAAGTAAACGAGTTCTGGTAGAAAACCCAAATAGAACCCTCACTATTCACAAGCCAACTATCCATTTTGAGCCATGCTCCAATCACATGGATGTCACACGGTTATACCTTAGGCTCACAAATAGCCACTAAAGGAGTAGAAAACTCATCAATCATCCGTTTTAACCTTCGAAAGTTTGGGGTATGCGAGATACCCCGAATGTTCCAAAATAAAAAGCTAATCATGAGACAAGGCAGTTTTCTTTCTTTCTTTCTTTCATGAATGTTCCACAATATTATCATTTTCTTTCTTTTCCTCGACTCTCATTTGTTGCATATTTGTGCCCTCTTCAAAGAATCACTTTCGAGCATTGCAATTAATGCGATTTGCACCAACTAAAATTCGAAGAGACATGTTGATCCTTCGGATATACATTAGGTCTAGGTTTGCATTCATATAGTGACATCCAAATGTGATGAATTTTATAGGTTAAACTAAGAAAATTTTTCGATTAAATCACGCAACTAACCTTGGATAGGTTGAAAGGGTGTCTTGGATTTTATCCTTGCCTTCCCTTTCTTCAAATGTGACTCCCGACCCCTTTTCTCTTGATTTTCACAGACTTGGAGTCGTTTAAAATGGGTTTTCTCTATTTTTTCTTTAAAAAATTCATTTTAGGTGACTTGGTACATCTTAACTCAATACCAAGTGGCGACTCCTCTTTTTTTTTATTAAAAACCCTTTTTAAACTATTATTTTTGGGTTAAAATTGTCGCACTTTCTAGTCCCATTCCAGGCCTATTTTCTTTATTTATTTTCTAAAAATCAAAAATCATTTTCAATCAAAATTAAATCAAAAATCATTTTTTATAAAACCCGTAATTATTTATTTTTCATTTAAAAAATGGGGTGTGATATATTAGCCTAACTATTAGACTTCTTTATCAATAAGACTTTGTTAATAAATAATCCACCATTTTAGATCATGGTGGATCAACAAAAGGTAACTCGACAGGGGAGACCCATGTATTCAAATAATATGAGAGATGGAAGTGGCTTACTGTAAGGTCCAAAGACAATCTAAAAGAGGGGTGAATTAGATTGATCACAAATTTTCACAAATGATAGCAATTTTACCCAACAAATTCAACAAAATAAAACACACAAAGATATAGCAATTGATACACACAATTAACAAATAGAAAACAAAAGTATCCTATACTACCTAAACTAGAGAGCTAAAAAGCTACATTTTTGTGGTGTTTCTTGCCCCACTCCAAATTCTCTAAAATAGAAGACACAAGCTCCTATTTATAGAGAATCATCCCTCTTTGTGTGTTCTTTCAAGTGTAAACATAGGCTTTAAAGTCAACAATTTTGGCTCAAAACTAAAGCTCATCATTATAGAAGAAATAAAATCAAGATTTATTGCTAGAATCTTCATTTTACAGCTGCAAATCTCCTGCAAATTCTCCCTCAAAAGTTGTGAAAGAATGGAGGTGAAAACAAGTTGCGCAAGTGGAAGACGTCATTGTTGACCGAAATCCTCCAAGCAATACCTCTAGAATTCGGCCAGATTCCTTGAAGGGATTCCTCCCCTGTTTTTGTTCAAATTTTGACTCTTCAATTTAATTCCCTGCCTCGAATCCCTCCAGGCAATCCCTCCTAAAATCGGATGGATTGTTTGGAGGGATTTGAGTCGACTTTCGTTTTCAACGAATTTCTTTGTTTTCTTCTTTTAATGATTCGAACCACATTTGAAACTCGTCATCCTTGCAAATTTTAGAATTTCAATCATCCTAATGCAAGCTTATTTCTTTTCCAAAATGAAGTCCATTTCCAACTCCTACAAAACAATCCAAAATATGCAAGTATAAGGGACAAAATTCTTTTTTAAGCTCTAAGCATCATTTAGAAATAATTCTAGCAAAGTGAACCATTTTCTTCTTGTAATAGTGCAATAGCGACTAAAAGTAATATAAAATATTATCTAAATATAACACAAAATAGTAACTTATCAACTTTCTCACATTTGAATCATTGCTTGTCGTCAAAAAATTCACACATAATCAATCACAATGATTCAAGAAGTGAAACACTATATGCACTTATTCAAAATTTGTAGATGCCAACCTCCGATTACTTTGTACAAGAGTCATTGGAGTAGAACAAGAACTCTTATTCTTTTTTTTGTCTTTTCTTTTTCTTTTTATCTTTTCTTTTTTTTTTTCTTTTTTTTTTCAAAAGTAAAAGACAATAATAGAAATTCCCTCTCATTAAATACGTAAGAATAATCAATGGAAGAGTATAGTTTTTGATGCGAACTTGACCCAACAAGAACCTGTTTTGAAGAACTAAGTTGCACAGGCGAAAAAATTTATTTTGATCAGGTTATGGAACAAAATTGATGAAAAAACCTCGACCCCTCTAACCCCCGAGGTGTGAATCTTGAATCTAATCTTGACTCATAACCTAACAAATTAGCAAACCAAGAGTTGTTGGCAGAATGGCGCCACAATTCACGGCGGTCTTGAATTGATAAGCCAAAATTGAACAAAGAAAACACAACTTATTTTGCATCAAGGGACGTTCCCAAAGAACAAGAAAGAGAAAGAACTCTCACAATTTTATTCATAATTACCTTACTTTGAAAAGTTGCATAAAGTTAGCTATTTATAGCCTTACACGACTCAAAATTTGAAACAAATTTGGAAACAATTAACAGCTTTCCTAAAACCCTAATTTGACTTAATTTTGGTCACATGATTTAGCCGTTATTCTTTTTAGCTAATGACTTAACTTAAACTCCAAACTATCTCTAATTAATAACTAACATTGCTGGAAACTCAATTAAATGGACGACAACAAGAAATAATCATGACACAGGTTTGGATCTTCAATGATTCTTGAGTCCGATTGCACCATCAACCATCATTAGAATGTGAAGACACGTAAAATGAATTTCCTTGGACTTGAAGGGGATCCGAATCTTCATGTTCTCATCATTCCCCTCTTCTTGAAAGACGATTTGTCCTCAAATTATGAGATTGCTTACAAAGGAGTAACTTGGGGAATGTTTTGATAAATGCAATCCAAGAAGTATGCCACCAACTCAACTTGATTATGAACACGAACCATTGCACATGCTCCATTCGCCAAAGAATAGCTTTGTTATGTCTATCATTCCCTCTCCCATGGAAATGATTCGGTCTTGAAAATATCCCTGGATAAAACACGAAAAATGAGGTATAAGAAGTGAATAATGAGTTATGAGCACTAAACTCTCTTAATTTATAACAAGTAGGAAATATTTAGGCACCATGCATCATTCGAAAACCCTTAATATGACCTAAATACACACTAGAACTACTAAACAAACATGTATCACAAATAATAACACTCGATTCAAACAATCAATAAGGAATAAAAAATGGACTCTTGCAACTTAGACAAACACAATGCTTAAGATGACGCATAGAACTATCACAATACACACAAATAGCATTGTCATCAGAATCGAGAGAATTAATTTCAGTTTGAACTTCCCTCAATTGTAGACTCATTTGCAATGTAGTAGATGGAATAGTTTAGGCATTGTACTCCTCTATTGTGAGATGGTAAAAATATGCAATTCCTTGAAAGATCACTGCTTCTTCAATTGGACTAGGAATAGTTGATGTCATAAAAATTTTCACGCCACCTTGTTTAACCTGCATAAGAAAATGAACACTAAATAAAGCAAAATTAAGATTGTTAATAGACAAATAAGTACGCTTACTAATTCCCTCAGTTATTATAATCATACTCTCGATTTCAAGAGAACTCTCACTTATGTTCTCACCCAAGCATAATGCACTCTCATTTTCATTATCACTTCTCTCGACTTTCACTTCAGGTACATTCACACTTTATATATTACTGCGCTCACTCTCAACTTCCTTCTCCCATTCCACAGTTTCAACAATGATTTCTTCAAGTTCAAGTTCACTTTGGATGGGATTAGACGGATTTTCAATTGCAATGGCTTTGACAAGTTCCATGTTAGGAGATGCTTGAGTATTACATTCAATTTCCTCCTTTACTTGCTTCTCATGTAGGAGGCGTTGGTTGATGTCCCACCATTACTCTGTATGTGGCTCATTCTTCGATTTAAACATGGAAGTTGTTAGAAAAATCTCCTCATTCCTTCTTTGGAGTCGCCTTTCAATTTTAACTGCCATACTTACTACATCTCTCAACTTCATATGAAGTAGTACTTCAAGGCGATTAGGAATCTTCTTATTCAAACCATCCAAAAATTGGTCAATAGTAGTGTCTAGATCTTCCTCGGTCCCAACTGCTTCATTATTGACTCCATTTCTTCAAAATACTCAACCAGGGTTTTAGAACCTTGATTCAGTAAGTGAAATTTTTGCAACAACTTTCTGAAGTAAGTAGGAGCATATCTCTTAAGCATCAACTTCTTCAATACACCCCAAATGGCAATTAAAGGTAATCCATATAATTGACATTCCATCACAAATTGATTCCACTATGTTGGAGCATAATGATTAAAAGCAAGAGTAGCCAATTTTACCTTCTCCTTCTCAGTACAAGTTTGATGTTCAAAGATGCATTCCACTTTTTTTTAGGCATGTTAAGCATGCATCGGAATCATTACAACCACTACAAGATGGTGTGGATATTTTAGACTTAGAAGAACCAGCTCTTGGGTATCCTCTTGAATGGCGTTGCCAATCATGCTTTTGATAAGTTTTACCAATTGAGTATCTAGAGATAGATCTCTCCAATCAACCAAAATTGTGTATGTTAATTTGCAAAAAAGGTTAGTGACAAGAAAAGAAATTTCCTCACCACACTCTCTTACGTGTATGCACTCACTCTCGTGTTTATGCTCAAGTATATCACACTCTTGACCTCACCACTCTTTCAAATCCTTGATCACAATCCTTGAGAAAAATTGAATTTGCATGCAATTGATCAAGAAGGGTTAGTATGACGACCCCACCTCCCCCTAGGGCGTACCCAAGGGTTTGGCGGACCGCCTGCCCAACTCTCGTCAGGGAAACATGGGATTATAGTACCAAATCTCCAAAATACATTTCATTTATAAAAGTACGAGTACATGAAAATTATACACCCTAGTTCATGCCTACTTACTTTGGGCTCCACTCCTGTAAGGAAAATAAACTAATGAAATGAGCTAAAAATCCAGTAACGTTCCAAAACAAGCAGTCAAGTAGATAAAGCACGGAAATATTACATTTAACAATTTGCACACTTTACACAGTAATAAACAGTCATTCAAGGAATAAACATTCAATCATTGGAAGGATACGTGCTCACTTAGAGCCAGTCATTCAGTCTCCGACCATTTCCCTTATTCCTCCGACATTTGAAAACATTTAACAGTGAAAACTCTTTTAGTGTTCATTTCATTCATTCATTCATTTCAATCATTGCATTGTATTCACTGGCCAGTTCTCCATCAGACTTCGTGGTCATACTCGAGTATACCACCCAGGGCCACCAGCCGCCCGACCAAGTCCGCTTCTGGCTCAAGTTGACTGGCAACGAAGATCAAGGGCCCTGTTCAGCCAAATGCTTACATTCATGCACAAGTAACATTCAATCATTTGATCATTGAAAATTCACATTTACTTAGGCCGAGTGCGATAAAGTACACACTCGCCTATTGAAAATCTATTTAACAGTCATTGGAAAGCACTTAACACTCAAATAAATATACACCATATTCCACATAGTCATTTAAAACACAACCATGCAAGGAACGCTCACCAATCAATCGTAATCCTTCATCTTAACCCTTGTTCGTCCTCTTGAACTTTCTCGAGTCCTATGGCCATATACTATATTAAAAAACTAGCAATACAAAGCCAAATTACATGAAGAAATTGGGGTTTCAAAACTTCATTTAGAAAATGTAGGAATTTACAAGTTTTATGCCCGTATAGCTTATATAAAAAAAATATAATATTTTCTTGTTCAAATCGAGGAGAAAACCTCATGTGCATACGAAATCAATGTTTTAAGAGTCATTTGGAGCACACAAGCATCGATTATAGTCAAACGTTTGATGGAATTAGGTCAAGACTTTCAAAGTGCAAAGTTGGAAATTGTCCGACCTAGAATGATTTGAAGAACTCATTTCCTTTCATTTAAATCTCTTGCCTTAGCTCAAAACTAACATACATGCAAAGAAAGAAATTGTAACAAGTGTTTTGAATAAACTTATATACAAGGGGAAAACAAAATTGTCCTAAATTC
This sequence comes from Coffea arabica, assembly GCF_036785885.1. Taxonomy (NCBI): domain Eukaryota; kingdom Viridiplantae; phylum Streptophyta; class Magnoliopsida; order Gentianales; family Rubiaceae; genus Coffea; species Coffea arabica. The sequence goes on from NC_092321.1 coordinate 24,910,935, forward strand.
ACACCTCAACCCTTGCTTGTTAATATCAAAGGAAAATCAAATAAATAGAACTTATATAAATAAACCTCATGGCTTATTAACCTTATGCAAGATATATGCTAGCTATTTTTTTGTTTTTGGAGAAAACGAGTAAAATATTTTAAGTTTAAAATTTGACATATGTAACTAAACATCATGTTTAAAATGGTCATCATGTTCACCATGCAAAATGTATGAATTTTAGCAAAATTATAGCTCATATTCCATCACTTGAGTGGACTCAATTATCCCTAAGTAAACTAAGTCCAAAGCATCCAAAAGTCACATTTCCAATTTCACTTTCACTCACTTACCCCACAAGAGGAAAAACGGGCAGCACTTCCTCTATTTCCTTAACTTTTTCTCAAAATTTCCAAGCTAAGTTTCATGTCAAATCCGCCCAAATCAATTCCACAAGTTATAGGGAAAAAGGAGTTCTTATACTAAGTTACAAAACCAACTAATTTAAGCTCATCTCTAACATATAAACATCATATATCAAGGCTGGAAAATTCACTACTAAATATGGAATTTTACAACTAAAACTGGAAATTCCTATTTGGAAACTTAAAAGTCACAATAAAACTACAATCTTCATACAAGTCCATAACAAAGCTAGATACCATCATACCATAGCTGAAAAATAGGAAACAAGGCTAAAAATTAAAACCCTAGGCTGGAATTTCACTAATTTTCACAAATCTAGGTTGTCATCCATAAAACTTCCAATTTCAAGTTATCTTCCCAAAGAAAATTGCAAGATAAGAAAGAGAAAGATAGTTTTCCAACTTAGTACCTTCAAACCCCTAGAAGAAAATGAAAACCAAGGCTTTCCTCTCCTAAAATCTCTACTACAAGCTTCCTTAGCTTCTTGTTGCAACTTTGTTCGGATTAAACTAGTGATTCTTGTTGATTTCTCACTCAAGCAAGGCAAGATAAAGATGAAACTTGAACCTCTTCTCTCTTTTCTCCCTCTCTTTGGTCAGCCAAGATGAGAAGAAAATGAAGGGAATTTGGTTCACTTGATGATAAAGATGGAAGAAAGCTTTAGGTCAAACAAGGCCATTGATTGCCAACACTTGGCAAGCCACCATCTTTCCTCTTTTTTTTTTTTTCTCTTTTTCCCTGTTTCTTGGTCAAGAATTTCAGCCAGCCCTAGGGAAAATTAGGGAAAGAAAAATGAAGAGGAAAATAAGAAGATTAGGGAAAGAAAGTCTTGGTCAAGTGGCGTCTTCGACTAGTGACAAACGGCGCGAGTTGCCTCAAGCCTATTTCTTTACCTCTCTTGTACTTTTGTTTTAACTTGTGATTCACTAATGTACTCTTAGCACTTTTAATCACATAATTCTTCTAACACCACACTCGTTCTCGTCCACCAAATATAATGCACACATCTTACTAATCGGTCACACTACCTTAATACTCTACGAAACTTAACATGCACTAAAACATAAAAGGGGAATGATATAACTCTTGACTCAATCAAGAAAATTAGCATGAAATTAAGGCAAGAATAAGAGAATTTATAAAATAACTTTTCGGGTTCTTGTAGTTAACAATTCAATCAATATAGTGGCAATGGCTAGGAGTTTTAAGGTGAATGGCTTGGAGTTGATGAGATTTGACTCAAATAAATTCAAAAAATGACTCAAAGATGGACGAAATTATACAAGAATAGAAGAAACAAATGGTTAGAATGAATAAAACAATGACTCGACAGAAATTTGGAAACTTAGAGACTCTACCCAATTGTACTTGGCTGAAATTTGGAGGTTTAGATCAACTGATTCTTGGATTCACTTTTGGAAAACAAGATGTTATTTTAAGGAACTTTCCTAAGTGTGTCAAGTGGTTGAACAAACCAAATTGGATAAGGATTTATATGATCATATTTTGGTGACAATCGAAGTAAAATTAGATTTTCAAATTCAAGACTATTTTCTTGTTTCCAAATTCAAAACTATGATCCCCCTAAGAACTAGTTTCTTTCCTTTTTTTTTTTATGGATCAAGTTCTTTTTTCTTTCAATTCAGATAAAAAAAAACAATCGCAATTCCAAGTTCAAGAAGACGAACTTGGGTTTTAAGAATCACAAAATTTTGAAATTTTTGATCCAAAGTTTCCAAGAATCACAACGATACAATCCAAAAATTTCAAGAAACACCTAAACCAACTACAAGACTAAAGACCAACAAGCGACAAACACAAGGTATGCAATTTTTTTTCAGATGAACAATGTCATTACAGTAATGATGAATAGTACTGCTATAGTAACGTTGAACTACATCGTTACAGTAACATGAGCAGTATGCTATTTTTTTCAGACTCAATTAAAATAAAAACAAAGATGACTCAATAAGAAACAAGAATTGAACAAAAGATAACAAAGGTGATCATATGAAATTCAAACCCTAGAACTCTGAACAGAATTTTTTTTTGAATTGGGTAGGGTTTGGGAGAAGAATAAAGAGGAAAACAAGAAAAGAAAAGAATATTAACTTCTATCATGAGGCAAAACTTTGATACCAACTGATGCGAATTTGACCTAACAAGAACCTGTTTTGAAGAACCAATTTGCACAGACAACAGAAGAATCTATCTTGATTAGTTTATGAAACAAAATTGATGGAAAAATCTCGACCCCTCTAATCCCCGAGGTGTAAACCTTCAATCTAATTTTGACCCACAATCTAACAAATTAGCGAACCAAGAGTTGTTGGTAGAATGACACCCCAATTCAAGGCGGTCTTGAATTGATAAGTCAAATTTGAATAAAGGAAAGACAACTCATTTTGTATCGAGGGATGTTTCCAAAGAACAAGAAAGAGAAAGAACTCTCACAATTTTATTCATAATCACCTTACTTTCAAAAGTTGGATAAGGTTGGCCATTAACTACTTTCCTAAAATCCTAATTCGACTTAAGATGGCCACATGTGACGGGATTTTAATATAAGTACAAGTTTAATCCAACTTATATCCGTTTGACTGCAAGTATACAGGTCAACTAGTAGTTTAGTGCATATATCGGGTCGATCCCACGAGGAAGATTGGAAATTACCGACACTATTAAAGTTTCTCTATTATTTAGACGATCAATGAATTAAAAGAGATAAAGCTATGCTAAACCTATGCAAGAAAGTAGTAAATAAAAGCTCCTTAGGCTATGGTATTCCTAACTACTCATGCAAGTGCTATTTTTGAATCATTGAGTATTACTATCTTGGCTAGTTATGGCGTAATTTCCTTATGTATGTGAGACCTACTTTCGTAGTGAATCAACTATACTTAAAACTAATCCATACCTACTCTCGTGGTTATGAAATTAGCTACAAGTTCATTTCTTCTATGAAATTACATGAAATGAATCACTAAAGCCACAAAGGTGCACCTCTACTCTGGTGAATGTACTTCCTAGGTTTAGCACTTCTTGAACTAATGTTAAATCTCAATTTTCATTGAAGAAACAACACCTTTAGATAATCACAATTAATGGTACCAAATTAATCATGATTTAAAGAGCTAAAGTGCTAAATAACTTACTCAAAATAATAGCATCAAATAGCCAAATAATAAACACTAACAATCATAGAAAGTTCAACCAAATTCAAAGTATAAACTTTAGAAACACATAATAAACATAGAATCTAAAACTTGTATATTAACTAAACTTAGAGTCAAGCACAAAAGATAGGAAACATAGTATCAAAATGCAATTGGGTCGAGTATCAAAATTTTCAATTTATTGCCGAATTACTGTTTTATTAATTCTAGCCATTTGTTTCTTTTGTTCTTGTATAATTTCGTCCATCTTCGAGTCATTTTTTGAATTTATTTGAGTCAAATCTCATCAACTCCTAACCATTCGCCTTAAAATTCCTAGCCATTACCATTGTGTTGATTGAATTGTTAAGCTTTCTCGATCAAGGTAACAAGTATCAAGCATGCTTGATATGTCGATGAAATTGAAATTGTTGAATAAAATTCCTAGCCATTACCTTATAGTCGAATAAGGTAACACACCCAACCATCGACTTGTCCATCCTGTCTTTAATTTCGGACACTACCCTAACAAGTCGGGTCTTAGCTTTTTAAAGCTCCTCACCAGGTGCCTTTGTCTTCCTCGCTCCTCAGGTACCCCAGTCTCTTCTTCAAGAATTCTAGTAGTCTGGGTATCCACAATTGTCCTTAGTCCTCGATTATCCTCTCAAACTACCCCAGTTTCCTCGGATAGTCACTTTTAATGATCGACCACTATTAACACCCCATTATTTGGGCGCGAGCAAGTCCTTTGAAAATCACATAAAGTCCTAGTTCTGTGAATTGGATTATCTCTCCAATGCTCCCTTAGGTCTTTCTCGATAATGGACCACCGGAAGGCGTCCCGGGACAATTTAATATCACCCTTACCTCCCATAGCTTACCCTTAAAAGTAAAAACTCATGTAGGTCCAGATATATTCAATAAATTAGATTTGATCATTTCGTACTATCTCACATGTATCACACAAGATCAAAACTCCTTGTCATCCACTAATTCAAACCTAGGTTCTAGTTTTCATTTTCACAAGCTGTCATTTAACTTCCCAACCAATTCCACAGTCCAGCATCCTAAACTTTTAAACCTTGGATATACTACAGAGATCTAAAGCCTAAACTCTGATACCAACTGTGACGCCCCCACTTCTCCCTAAGGCAAACCAGAGGGCATCCGCGGAATGCCTGCCCAACTCTCGCCAGGACTCAAGACAATATCTATTCAACCTTAACACAATACTAGTCGTTACCACGAAGTAAAGTAAGCAAATGCGGAAACGTTTCAACTTAACAATACATATATCAATGATTCAATCCTTACATCGAATTTTCAAAAGTTACATCAATACCCAAAATATACAACATCCAGATACATCAAAAGTCCTAATCATACATTAGATCTCCAAAAGTACAACCAAGAAGAGGTCTGGCCCAAAATACATTAGGAACCCTAAGCCAAAAGTACAAAAGGTGGTTTCTCCAAGTTCACTCCAAAACCAATCCTGTTAAGGAAAACAAATCTAGAGGGTGAGCAAAAACGCTCGTGAGGCCAAGAACACACATGCAAGCACATAATCCAAGTAACAAACCCAAATAACAGGTCAAATGATAAAGTGCGAGTAATTAACAATTTCAATGAAATGTAATCAGAAACAATTCAAGGATATGGTAGCTCTCAGGAGCTAAGTTTCACTTGTTTTGCAATTTTCATTCTTATATCTTTCGGTGATAACTTTCCGTCAACCGGGTCGATATTTCCAATCCGTAGATCCCCACTTACTTCTCATGTCCGTCCACTGTACATACCCCCACCGGGCCCGCACGACATTTATAAGGCGATACTCAACGAGTATGCCAAGTAAGATCTCTCCAATATATCAAGTTTATCATGTGATTCTCATGGCTCACCGAGGTTCCCGATCAAGTCCATGTCGGCTCGAGTTCCAAGGCCGGCCTATGAGTTTGGGCGTCCCCCATGTACATTTGAGTGTCAAGGAGATTCACTCCAGCGACGTATGCAGCCATAGCATACTATTTCAGGTCAAGCAAGCATGTGATATATTCAAGCATTCATGTCATGTCCAGCAGGTCATTCATTTCATGTCAAGCAAGTTAATCATGAGTTATTGGTTTCAAATGAGAACGAGTGCGATAAGTACACACTCGACTCCATTTTCAAAATCTCAAGTCATGGATACCAAGTAAGCATGTATCAAATTCACAGGAGTTCAAATAATCATGCACTTGACACTCACCGATATAAGAATCAAGGAAGAAACGTCACTTGAAGTTCAGACGTTCACTGTAGGATCCTCTTGAAGGTGCTCGTGCGAGCTTGAGCAATTAATAGGGAAATATCACTCAATATCACTTAAAACCCCTAAGTATCAAGAAAGATTGCACGCTAGTACAATCTAAGAAAATCTCGCAAGTACGAGCCTTATCTACTCATAAATCGAGACTCAAGGGTGGGGTTTGAAAGCGGAAGAGAAATCTGGTTTTCATCTTCGAAATCAAGTGCAAAACGTTCAAGTGATATCCAGGGAAAAAGGAGAATTCGAAAACTCCATTTCCTTAAGTTTCAAAAATTTCAGTTTGGATACGAGATCTTTGAAAAATCGTATCTCACTCATTATAAGTCCAAAATGGGAAAACTTGGTACCGTTGGAAACTACTTCCAAAATACTAAAAATTCCTAGAATACACTTTTCCATGATTCCAAATGGAAGGCATTCCAAAAATTGACTAAAAGATGCTGTTTTAGGCGTGCGAGACAGTTTTTGAAGTTGGTTTTTCGTTAACTTTGGAAATTTGGAAAAATTCACAAAATTTGGACTAGCCTCTCAAATTTGAAATTCAATTAGAGTTGCAATCAAAGTTTAAAACAAAATAAGCGGAACAAGAATCGGAGTTTTGAGCACCAAGATATGGCGGCTCAAAGTTGCTGAAAATGAAATCGTTGGCCTATTTTCCAGATTTAAAGCTTGAGTTTTGGTACTTTAGTTGGACATCGAAATGGACTCGGAATGGCACCAAATTTGGCAGTATTACACTACCATATAAGGGCATTCCTCTATAAAATTTCATAGAAAAATACACATGAGAAGTCGGTTAACAAAACCACTAAAATTCCAAGAATTTCCAAGGCAAATCTGCCTTGGACTTTCGTTTTCCGTTTTCAAGCATTTGGCCAAGGAAATTTCCTCAAACATGGTTCATTGGTGTAGACATCGCCTAATAAACATCCAAGATGTGTTTGGTAGGTGATTAACACCAAGAATTTCGAAACAACAAGTTCCAATAGAGATTAAAGCTTTGAACAAGCCAAAAGAGGGTTTGAATTTACCGAGTCAGTTTGGGATTTCGGCCACAATTCATTCAATTCAACTCGGAATTGAGTGTGGTTGGCGGCGTTAAAATATAGATTCATAAAGCTACATTTTTTTAAAGAAATTATTTTCAAAATCTATCCACAGCTAGCTCATATTTGAGCATCAATTCGCTGCTTAAAACAGAGCTTTCAGTTTAGACGTGAAACAGGACAGTCATATTTAAACGATTGGCACGGACTACTCAGGTGGAATCAGAACGAGTATTTTATACCGTTGGAAAGATGGTAATGTCTAGTTTTCAGTACCATAAACGGCACTCGATTTTGACATAGGGGTAAAAAGTTATAGCCAAAACAAGAACACTGCCAGCACAGTTACGGGAAAAATTTCCAGGTTTGCTGATTTCCGAAAACACATCATTTGGCCAACCAAATCACGTTATTTTTTGATGAAACTTTCTACACAACCCACACAACATATATACATCATAACCAAGTCATTAGAACCATGAAAAATCACTCTAAAGGTCACAGACAACACAGGGGAAGAAATGGAAAATTTTCACCTTCACTCCCCTTTGAGTTTCCACCAACAACACAACATTATTCCACTAAATTAAGCACTAAACCCACATTAATATCATCAAAACATAACAAATCAGTCCATCCAACCATAGTTGGAGTTCATAGAGCCCACACAACATTTTTCAACAGAAATAAGGCTACCCACATGCATGCAGGAGCTTATAAATGTAATAGAACTTCCATAAACCATGATTTGAAGGCTTGATCGTTGCTTACCTGTTTAGATGAACCAAGCAGAAATTTCGCTCCAAAGATGCTCAAGAAAGACCGTGGAAAGCAGCCCCTTTTCCTAGCTTGATGCACTCTCCAAGTGATTAGTTAAATGTAGTTAAATTTTGGTGTGATTTGGTGGAGGATTGGTGCAAGAAATGAAGAAGAAATTTGAAGAGCTTGGAGTTGTTTTTCTTGTCTTGATGGCTGGCCAAAAGAGAGAGAGAAAGGGAATGTTTTGATCAAAATAAAGCTTCCAAGAGAAGCTAAAATGTGTGGCCCAAATTAGTCCAAAGGTCAACTCTCTTTCCCACGCGCACGCGCGTGTTTCGTGCTCGATTCCTCTCGAATTGTTTCACTAGTGCACTAAACCTCTAATGCACTTGTATTCATACTATTATTATTCACTCTTAATGGTCTAAAATAATGGTCTTAAATCCCTCAATTAAATCGCGCGCGTAAAAACGCGTACTTCCGATTTAAGCGCGATAAAGTGAACCTTCCGAGAAATTCTTATAACGATAGTATTACTAACTAATAATTGAGCACTTAAACATAAAAACACCTATTTTGAGACTAATGTACATGTTTCCAATTTTCCAAGCTCATTGTACTCTCAGATCGGCTATTGTCTCCAAACGCGTATTCACTATTCTCACTTACCGAGCTTCCAAGAAAATAAATTTTGAAACAAGTCAATTTAAAAATATAATTAAGCTGTAGATCCATGTAATTAGGTCTAGAGAGGTTAGAAAATAATATTCGGGGCAACTGGCCAGATAAATAATTAAATGAGCTAGTAATAGGAGTTTAAAATAGGTAAATTTTTGCGAGTCCTCACATGAGTCGAGTATTAATTCCTCAATTAACATTTCTTAATCTACCATTGATCATTCTTAACTCTCCAATATTAATACACTCCCGATTCAAGTATAGCCTCGAAAGATGTGTACTCGTTGTTCCGAACTACACGAATTTTCGAAAAGTGAATTTTCCAACAAAACGCTTGTAAAAATATAAAAGAGGCGTTGTTCCATATAAATGGATTTTAAATGGTCGAAATAAATAATTCGGAGAAAATGAGTAAATAAATATTTAAGTAAACTTGTAATATTCGATAAATAAGAAAATTTTCGGGTCCTCACAGATTCACTTTTGGAAAGCAAGATGTTATTTTAAGGAGCCTTCCTAAGTATGTCAAGCTATTTAACAAACCAAATTGGACAAGGATTTATGTGTACAGATTTTGGCAACAATCCAAGTCAAATTAAATTTCAAAATTCAAGACTATTTTTTGGTTTTCAAATTTATGACTATGATCCCCCCAAGAACTTGTTACTTTCTTTTTTTTTTACGGATCAAGTTCTCTTTTTTCTTTTTTTTTTTCAATTCAAATCATGGAACAAGAACAACCGCAATTCCAAATTCAAGAAGATGAACTAGGGTTTCAAGAATAACAAAATTTTGAAATTTTTGATTCAAAATTTCCAAGAATCACAACGTTACAATCCAAGAATTTCAAAAAACACCCAAACCGACTGCAAGACTCAAGTCCAACAAGCAACAAACACATGGTATGCAAATTTTTTTTTGGATGAATAGTGTCATTATAGTAACGATGAACAGTATCACTATAGTAACGTTGAACTACATTGTTGCAGTAACATGAATAGTATGCTTTTTCTTTTACTCAATTAAAATACAAACAAAGATGATTCAATAAGAAACAAGAATTGAACAAACGATAACAAAGGTGATCATATGAAATTCATACCCTAGAATGCTGAACAGATTTTTTTTTTTAATTGGGTAGGGTTTGGTAGAAGAACAAAGAGGAAAATAAGAAAAGAAAAGGAAATTAACTTGGATAAAGAGCCGAAACTCTGATACTAACTGATGTGAACTCCACCTAACAAGAATGACCTAACAAGAACTTGTTTTGAAAAACTAAATTGCACAGACAACTAAAGAATCTCTCTTGATCAGGTTATGAAACAAAATTGATGAAAAAATATCGACCCCTCTAACCCCGAGGTGTGAATCATCAATCTAGTTTCGACGCACAATCTAACAAATTAGCTAACCAAGAGTTGGTGGTAGAATGGAGCCATAATTCAAGGCGGTCTTGAATTGATAAACCAAATTTGAATAAATAAGACACAACTCACTTTGTATTAAGGGATGTTCCCAAGAAACAAGAAAGAGAAAGAACTCTCACAATTTTATTCATAATCACCTTACTTTGAAAAGTTGCATAAGGTTGGCCATTTATAGCCTTACATGAATCAAAATCTTAAACAAATTCGGAACCAATTAACTACTTTCCTAAAATCCTAATTCGACTTAATTTTGGTCACATCATCTAGCCGTTATTTTTTTTGCTAACGATTTAAGTTAGACTCCAAACTATCTCTAATTAATAACTAACATTGTTGGCAACTCAATTAAATAGACGATAACAAGAAATAATCATGACACGGGGTCGGATCTTCAATTATTCTTGAGTCCGATTGCACCATCAACCATTATTAGAATGTGAAAACTTGTAAAACGGATTTCGTTGAACTTGAAAGGGATCCGGATCTTCATGTTCTCATCATTCCCCTCTCTTTGAAAGACGATTTGTTCTCAAATCGAGTGATTGCTTACAAAAGAGTAGCTCGGGAAATGTTTTGTTAGATGCAATCCAAGAAGCATGCCGCCAACTCAACTTGATCATGAAAATGAACCATTGCACATGTTCCATTCGCCAAAGAACAGCTTTGATATCTCTATCTTTCCTTCTCCCATGAAAATGATTCGGTCTCGAATCGATCCCTGGATCAAACACGAAAAATAAGGTATAAGGAGGGACAAATGAGTTGTGAGCACTAAACTCTCCTAATTGAAAACAAGTAGGAAATATTTAGACACCATGCATCATTCAAGAACTCTTAACATGACCTAAATATACACTAGAACTACTAAATAAACATGTATCACAAATAATAACACTTGACTCAAACAATCCATAAGAACTCAAAACTGGACTCTTATAACTAAGACAAACACAATGCTTAAGATGACACATAAAACAATCACAATACACACAAATAGCACTGTCATTAGAATCGAAAGAATTAATTTCAGTTTGAACTTCCATCAATTGAAGACTCCTTTGCAATGTAGTAGATGGAATAACTTAGGCATTGATGGTAAAACTATGCGATTCCTTGAAAGATCACTGCTTCTTCAATTAGACTAGAAATAATGGATATCATAAAAATTTTCACTTCACCTTGCTTAACCCGCGTAAGAAAATGAATACTAAATATTACAAAGTTAAGATTGTTAGTAGGCAAATAAGCACTCTTACTAATTCCCTCAGTTATTACAATCATGCTCTCGATCTCAAGGGAACTCTCACTCATGTTCTCACTCAAGCATAATGCAATCTCTTTTTGATTATCACTTCCCTTTACTTTTACTTCATGTACATTCACACGTTGTACATTACTGCGCTCACTCTCAACTTCCTTCTTCCATTCCACAGTTTCAACAATGATTTCTTCAAGTTCAAGTTCACTTTAGATGGGATTAGGTGGATTTTCAATTGTAATGGCTTTGACAAGTTCCATGTTACGAGATGCTTGAGTATGGCATTCAACTTCCTCCTTTACTTGTTTCTTATGTAGGAGGCATTGGTAGATGTCCCACGATGACTCCTCATGTTCTCACTCAAACATAATGCAATCTCTTTTTGATTATCACTTCCCTTTACTTTTACTTCATGTACATTCACACTTTGTATATTGCTGCACTCACTCTCAACTTCCTTCTTCCATTCCACAGTTTCAACAATGATTTCTTCAAGTTCAAGTTCACTTTAGATGGGCTTAGGCGGATTTTCAATTGCAATGGCTTTGACAAGTTCCATGTTAGGAGATGCTTGAGTATTGCATTCAACTTCCTCCTTTACTTGCTTCTTATGTAGGAGGCATTGGTAGATGTCCCACGATGACTCCTCATATGGCTCATTCTTCGACTTAGGTGTGAAAGTTGTTAGATAAACCTTCTCTTTCCTTCTTTGAAGTCGGTTTTTAATTTTAACTGCCATAATTACTATACCCCTCAACTTCATATGAGGTAGTACTTTAATGCGATCAGGAATCTTCCTATTCAAACCATCCAAAAATTGGTCAATAGTAGTGTCTAGATCTTCCTCGGTCCCAACTTGCTTCATTATTGACTCCATCTCTTCAGAATACTCAACCAGGGTTTTAGAACCTTGATTAAGTAAGTGAAATTTTTGCAACAACTTTCTGAAGTAAACGGGAACATATCTCTTAAGCATTATCTTCTTCAAATGGCAATTGAAGGTAATCTACATAATTGACGTTCCTTCACAAATTGATTCCACTATGTTAGAGCATAATAATTAAAAGCAAGAGTAGCCAATTTTACCTTCTCCTTCTCAGTTTAAGTTTGATGTTCAAAGATACATTTCACTTTTTTTAGCCATGTTAAGCATGCATCGGAATCATTACTACCACTAAAAGTTGGTATGGATATTTTAGACTTAGAAGAACCAATTTTGAAGACAATTAACTACTTTCCTGAAACCCTAATTTGGCTTAATTTTGGTCACATGACCTAGTCGTTATTCTTTCTAGCTAACGACTTAACTTAGACTCTAAATTATCTCTAATTAACAACTAACATTGCTGGAAACTCAATTAATAGACGATAACAAGAAATAATCATGACACGGGGTTCGGATTTCAATGATTCTTGAGCCGATTGCACCATCAACCATCATTAGAATGTGAAGACTTGTCGAATTTCCTTGGACTTGAAGGGGATCTGAATTTTCATGTTATCGTCAATTTTTATTGACTATATCAATAACTTATTTGTAAAATTAAGTAATGAGGAGAAATCTGTGACAATCTCACTTCTCCCTAGGGCAAACCCAAGGGTTTGGTGAACCGCCTGCCCAACTTTCGCTGAGACTCACTCACAAGCATTCTTGAAAATGGTAAGGTTCTAAAATCAACCATAATTCAACTTCGTTTACAAGCCAAAAGCGAAACGTAGCTTTACATTGCCAAATATCCTAAATGTATTCAATCCATAAAAGCACAAGTACAAGGAACTTATACACACTAGATCACGCTTAGTTGCTCCAGACCTCCACTTCCTATAAGGAAAACAAAAACTAAAGGAATGAACTAAAAACCCAGTGAGGTTCCTAAACAAGCAATCAGGTAGGGAAACCATAGAAACTTTACATTTAACAATTTGCATACTTTGTACAGTAATATCCAGTCATTCAAGAAATAAACATTCAATTATTAGAAGGATACGTGCTCACTTGGAGCCATTCATTCATTCATTCGCCAACTATTGTCCTTCTCCCTCCGACATTAGAAAACATTTGCAAGTGAAAACTCTTTCAGTGTTCTTGTTATTCATTCATTGATATCATTGCATTGAATTCACTGGCCAGTTCACCACCGAATTTTGTGGTAATACTCGAGTATACCAAACATTATCCCAGCGTCACCAGCTGTCCGACCGAGTCCGCTTCTGGCTCGAGTCGACCGACAACGAAAGGCAAGGGCCCAATTCAGTCGAAAGGCTTACATTCATGCACAAGTAGCATTCAATCATTGAAAATTCACTTTTGCTTGGGTCGAGTGCGATAAAGTATACACTCGCCCATCAAAATCCATTTAGCAATCATTGGAAAGCATTTAACATTTCAGCAACATTCACAACATTTCACATAGTCATTTAAAGCATACACATGCAAAGAACACTCACCGATATCAGTAGAGTAAATGTCAAAAGTTCGTCCCCAGGTTATACTCGTGCTCACCAACAAACCCTAAGAACAACCAAGATAAAGATATTATGGTCCTACCATCCAAAGCTTAAGTGAACAAAGTTCACATATTAGGCTCAACTATGAGCCACAAGCCTATACAAGATGGCCTCTCAAGCACGTAGGGTTCAAGGGCAAATTTGAAGGTGCAAATCAAGGAAAAATCTAAATGTATTCCAAAAATGAAGAGACCAATTTAAGCATCCAAAATCTCACC